>NC_060181.1:19157249-19294749 GCF_021184085.1 Oncorhynchus gorbuscha | reverse complement strand
CAGGATGCGATAGTGAGACCAGGCTGTAAAGTGAGAAGAAAGGATGGGAGTTCTTACATTAAGGTCATGCATTGCATAAGCATATTTAAGTGCATGTTTGTGTTGCAACTGATGCACAAAATGTTATGAAGGTGCTTATTCAAAATACAAGACTGTAGACAAGGCATTCTAAAGCTGCTATAGTACTTTCTGAGGATGAATATTTAGGTAACAAACCATCCTGTTATGTCTTACATCTACCAGGCAATATTTAAATTCATCATCAACCTCTCTCTTGTTTCTGTAAGGGCTGAAGATAATGTACTTGAAGTCATCATCTGCTTTCAACTGAAGATACTTGAATTAATCATCTGGCCCTCCAATGGTGGAACAAACTCCCTCACGACGCCAGGACAGCGGAGTCAATCACCACCTTCCGGAGACACCTGAAACCCCACCTCTTTAAGGAATACCTAGGATAGGATAAGTAATCCTTCCCACCCCCCCCCCCCCTTTAAGATTTAGATGCACTATTGTAAAGTGACTGTTCCGCTGGATATCATAAGGTGAATGCACCAATTTGTAAGTCGCTCTGGATAAGAGCGTCTGCTAAATGACTTAAATGTAAATGTAAATGTGAATGAATCATCCTCTACCAACTGAAGATATTTGAATGAATCATCCTCTACCAACTGAAGATATTTGAATGAATCATCCTCTATCAACTAAAGATATTTGAATGAATCATCCTCTACCAACTGAAGATATTTGAATGAATCATCCTCTATCAACTAAAGATATTTGAATGAATCATCCTCTACCAACTGAAGATATTTGAATGAATCATCCTCTATCAACTAAAGATATTTGAATGAATCATCCTCTACCAACTGAAGATATTTGAATGAATCATCCTCTACCAACTGAAGATATTTGAATGAATCATCCTCTACCAACTGAAGATATTTGAATGAATCATCCTCTGCCAACTGAAGATATTTGAATGAATCATCCTCTACCAACTGAAGATATTTGAATGAATCATCCTCTATCAACTAAAGATATTTGAATGAATCATCCTCTACCAACTGAAGATATTTGAATGAATCATCCTCTATCAACTAAAGATACTTGAATGAATCATCCTCTACCAACTGAAGATATTTGAATGAATCATCCTCTACCAACTGAAGATATTTGAATGAATCATCCTCTATCAACTAAAGATATTTGAATGAATCATCCTCTACCAACTGAAGATATTTGAATGAATCATCCTCTATCAACTGAAGATATTTGAATGAATCATCCTCTACCAACTGAAGATATTTGAATGAATCATCCTCTACCAACTGAAGATATTTGAATGAATCATCCTCTACCAACTGAAGATATTTGAATGAATCATCCTCTGCCAACTGAAGATATTTGAATGAATCATCCTCTACCAACTGAAGATATTTGAATGAATCATCCTCTACCAAATGAAGATATTTGAATGAATCATCCTCTACCAACTGAAGATATTTGAATGAATCATCCTCTTTCAACTAAAGATACTTGAATTCATCAATTCAACAAACTATGTATCAAACTGCTCTGGTCCTGTAAGGGCTGCAGATGGTGACCCTGTCCCTCACCCCTCTGAGGTTGTTGATGGGCAGGAGAACTGTCCAGGGCTGAGGTGATGTTGATATGTAAATGTATCCTCATACTCGGTTAAACCATGTTTTGAACTGTGCTAAAGAGGGTCACTCTCACCCATAGAGAGATGTGTTTCTAATTATATTTCTATGCCCTCACCCCTCTTTGAGGTTGTTTATGGGCAGGGGAACACGTCCGCCCCTGTCCAGGGCTGAGGTGATGTTGACGGCGTTGAGGCGTTCGGGCTGCCACACGTTCTTCACTGCCCCTAGGAAGTCTCCCAGAACCTCGCTTGCCAACATCTCCTCCACATTCATGTTCTTTATGTAGAACTCTGCCTGGTACGGCAGTGGGTATTCTGAGAGAGGGAGGGAGTAAGGGAGGGAGTAAGGGAGCGAGGGACGGAGGGAGACAGAGAGAGCGAGGGAGAGAGGGGAAGAGAGAGATTACAGATACAGAATCTGTTCATTTTCAAATGTGTGTTTATTAATTTACACAGATGTGAGTACCGCATTATAAGGTGTTAACTTGATTTAGAAATTGTCGGTTTGGTTGAGTGTGTTGTGTTGCCCTTTTAGGGGATGTCATTGTGGATATGTGAATGATATTCAGCCACTCTTGAAAGAAATTGAAATAGGAGCTTTTGGGCCTTTTAGTCTTTATCAGGAATTTAGGACTGTGGCGGTCATGAAATGTTGTCAGCTGGTGATTGTCAAGCAAATAACTGCCGGTCTCACGGTAATTGACCCTTAACTAACATAAACACATTTAGCATTTAGTGGCTTCCACGCATAGCCTACAAGCCACTGATACAGACCTCTACATTTTAAAATGTCTAATAAATCCATGTAATATAGCCTACACCATCACAATAAATCCATTATTTATTTTAGACAGGTCTAAAGAAACATGATATAAAGAAAATGCAGTCTATTTCAGAAGAAAATAATTGCATACTTTGAGTTGTCTTTACTCTGATGTAGTCCCATGTAGCTCAGTTGGTAGAAGATGGTGCTTGCAATGCTGGGGTTGTGGGTTCAATTCCCACGGATGACATTTACATTTAAGTCATTTAGCAGACGCTCTTATCCAGTATGATTTTTTAAATGTATGCACTCGCTCTGGATAGGAGTGTTTACTAAAATGTAGATGTTAGACCCTGATATAGCGGTAGACTACACAAGGTGAATGCACCAATTTGTAAGTCGCTCTGGATAAGAGCGTCTGCTAAATGACTTAAATGTAATGTAAATGTAGCAGACAAGATTTGCCTAGAATTCCATGGCATTAATTTATAGTATGAAGAATACAATTGAACAGAGCTGAATAAAATAGAAAGAATATTTTCTCCAAACGATTTGAGGGAGTGTCACATGTGACTATTCTGTGTTGAGTGGTTAACAAAGAAGCAGGTCCTCCTATATGCTTAATTTAGGGTTATTTATGCAACTTTAGTTGTGATACAAACGTTGGGCTGTATGTTTTGATGTTTAATACATTCCAAGGCTGCATGATGCAACTCTAATGATGATTTGAAAACAGTTGCATGAAAGGCATGAGCTCTGCTTTGTTTCTTGTGCAGGGTTCACACACTTAAGGACTCAAATTTCCCAGTGGCATCCCCTTTCTGTGGCCACAATGCCCCCTAAAATAATCCATGCCTTTTGAGGCCAGTAGCCGTTGTGCACTTTGGCTGAATATAATAATTATAATTTCCTTATCCCGGCTGCATGCCCCCGAAGCACTCACATGGCTCTCTCAGAAATCTAAGTTCTTATTAACCAATGCCCGTCGCGTGATTGGGTCCTTCTCACAGGCTACAAGTGAAGACAGACATATCGGGGACGTGTGCGTCCTTATCCAATTCCGAGGTGCATATTGAAGATGTTGGAAGAACTGTCCACGTTTACTTTTCGTCAGCCAACAAGATGAGTAAGCCTAACGAACAGCAAAAGCTCGAGCCTATGTCAATCTACTATCCCCCATAGTACAAAAGTTTACCGATTCTATTCTGTGCAAGAAATAAATATTCCAAACATAGTCTGGGACAGTTGTGGGATGCGATAGATCCCAAATTAATACAACCACGAGCATAAAAAACCTCCGGTTAAAATCAATTAGGTTGACGCAACAGGTCAAGCTAGCTTAAAATGTTGCTAAACTATTAGGCTATTTCCTCACATTATAAGCGCAGCAATGCACACACGGCAGCAGGCTATAAGCACAAATGTTCCAAAATGCAATAAATTAGCAGGAAAACACCATTCTCAAAAGTGACCGCAAATCTGATTATGCATGTAAATGCTTCTATTAAAAAGGTGCATTTTTATGGTGAAAATGATCTTCACCAAACTTGAAACTCACGTGATGCTTATGTATACCAGTAGGCTTTACACTCGTTGTAAAGAGGATTAATGTGCTTAATTTTAAGATTTTTTTTGGTTGTGATACAAACCTTATCAAAACATATAGGCCTATTGGCTAGGCTACATGAGGTGTGCAACTATGGTAGCCTAGGCGGCAGGTAGCCTAGTGGTTAGAGCGTTGGACCAGTAACCGAAAGGTTTCTGTATTGAATCCCTGAGCTGACAAGGTAAAAATCTGTTCTGCTCCTGAGCAAGGCAGTTAAGCTTCTGTCTGCCGAAGACGTGGATGTCGATTATGGCAGCCCCCATCACCTCCCTGATTCAGAGGGGTCGGGTTAAATGCGGAAGACACATTTCAGTTGAATGCATTCAGTTGTACAACTTACTAGGTATCCCCCTTTCCCTATGATGTGAAAAAGTTGTAAAAAAAAAGGCATACGATATTTCTTGCCTTACTGCACACAAGCTGGGCATCATTCACAAGTGATGAATTAATATTGTCACCCATCAGACTATTCTTGATTTAATCTTGTCTTAACATATATTAAATAGTATATGTTTGAAATTTGTTTTGATTTAAAATGGACTGTTATCATGCACCAGTCTCGGAACAAGGACAGGGGAAAAAATACATCTATGCACTTAAATAGGGAATGGAGGACATTCATGCCAGCCAGGTAGGCTATACTGCTGTTGTAAAGAGAAGCAACGTGCTTAATTTTAGGAAAGTTGAGAAATACATATAGTTGATCTAGCCTAAACAAAGCTTATGGGCTCCTCCTCTTTTTAATAGAGGCCATCGAAACTGTTTTTTGTCACGCAATTGCATAGCCTATATAAATTTTACACAACATGAACTCATGGCTCTAATGAAGTGTTTGATTAGATTTTTGATTATATTTGCATTGATGTCAGAGTGATTAAAGGGACAATAGAGTGCTGAGTACCAGGCAGTTAGCAAGTTTGGTAGGCTACTAATGACCATCAGCGGCATCAGAGCTTGGAGAAGCCTGATTACTGTGACTAAACGGTCACGTGGAATTTGACTGCCATCATGACTCGTGACCGCCGGTGTGGCAGTAATGCGGTCACCGTTAACAACCCTAATCAGGATTCATGGGGGTGTCATCATTGAAGGTGACCCTTTAGATTTCAATAAAGAACATCCTGCTTAATAATCTCCTCACTAAGCCGGTCCTTTGTCTCTCTCTCTCTTTCTTACCTTCTGTGGACATGATGTTTATGACCAAGTTGTGCCGGGCCGTTTCGAAAGTGCGTCTGTTATAGGCAATAATCTGGAACACATAAGGGGAAAAGTTTAAGCCCAGATCAGTGCAGCTTACGCCCCAGGCTGAGGCTCGCTGGCGAGGTCTGAGCCAGATGCAAACATATACCATAGTAGAAGGCTCAGAGGAAAGCGGGACTTGGGGTACTGCGATCCTATAGGAACATTCCTACAAGGAACATAAAGCCTTTGGGAATATGCTACAGTAGGTTAGGTAGAGATAAGCCTGAAAGCCTGCCTGTACCTTACAGACTAGACTAGATGTCTAAAACCCTAGGAAAAAGCTATATCACAACCATATGACAGCTACTATGATCAAAAAACACATTGTTCTACCTGCTGGACTATCTACTGTAAATAATAACTAACCACTACTATGATTATTACAGGTTGTGCCGAAATACAGTACCAGTCAGAAGTTTGGACACACCTACTCATTCCAGGGATTTTCTTTATTTTTACTATTTTCTACATTGTAGAATAATAGTGCAGACATCAAAACTATGAAATAACACATATGGAACCAAAAAGTTTTAAACAAATCTAAATAAACTGAAACTTTTCAGGACACTGTCTTTCAAAGATCATTTGTAAAAATCAAATTACTTCACCTATCTTCATTGTTTAAACACTGTTTCCCATGCTTGTTCCCATACTTGTTCAATGAACCATAAACAATTAATGAACATGCACCTGCGGTCGTTAAGACACTAACAGCTTACAGACAGATGGCAGGCAATTAAGGGCACAGTTATGAAGACGTAGGACACTAAAGAGGCATTTCTACTGACTCTGAAAAACACCAAAAGAAAGATGCCCAGGGTCCCTGCTCATCTGTGTGAACATACCTTAGGCATGCTGTAAGGAGGCATGAGGACTGCAGATGTGGCCAGGGCAATAAATTGCCATGTCTGTACTGTGAGATGCCTAAGACAGCGCTACAGGGAGACAGGACGGACAGCTGATCGTTCTCGCAATGGCAGACCACGTGTAACAACACCTGCACAGGATCGGTACATCTGAACATCACACCTGCCGGACAGGTACAGGATGGCGGCAACAACAACTGCCCGAGTTACACCAGGAACGCACAATCCCTCCATTAGTGCTCAGACTGTCCGTAATAGGCTGAGAGAGGCTGGACTGAGGGCTTGTAGGCCTGTTGTAAGGCAGGTCCTCACCAGAAATCACCGGCAACAACATCGCCTATGGGCACAAACCCACTGTCACTGGACCAGACACAGGACTGGCAAAAAGTGCTCTTCACTGACGAGTCGCGGTTTTGTCTCACCAGGGGTCATGGTCGGATCCGCGTTTATCGTCAAAGGAATGAGCGTTACAGCGAGGCCTGTACTCTGGAGCGGGATCAATTTGGAGGTGATGGGTCCGTCATGGTCTGGGGTGGTATCTCACAGCATCATTCGACTGAGCTTGTTGACATTGCAGGCAATCTTAACGCTGTGCGTTACAGGAAAGAGATCCTCCTCCCTCATGTGGTACCCTTCCTGCAGGCTCATCCTGACATGACCCTCCAACATGACAATGCCACCAGCCATACTGCTCGCTCTGTGCATGACTTCCTACAAGATAGGAATGTCAGTGTTCTGCCATGGTCAACGAAGAGCCCGGATCTAAATCCAATTGAGCACATCAGGGGCCTGTTGGATCGGAGGGTGAGGGCTAGGGCCATTCCCCCCAGAAATGTCTGGGAATTTCCAGGTGCCTTGGTGGAAGAGTGGGATAACATCTCACAGCAAGAACTGGCAAATCTTAATGCAGCAGGTCGCCATACCAGATACTGACAGTAACTTTTGATTTTGAACCACCCCTTTGTTCAAGGACACATTATTCCATTTCTGTTAGTCACATGTCTGTGGAACTTGTTCAGTTTATGTCTCAGTTGTTGAATCTTGTCATGTTCATACAAATATTGACACATGTTAAGTTTGCTGAAAATAAACACAGTTGACAGAGAGAGGACGTTTCTTTGTTTGCTAAGTTTATATTCTATATTTGATTCTCCAAAGTAGCCACCCTTTGCCTTGATGACAGCTTAGCGCACTCTTGGCATCATTACAACACTGTATATAGACATATGATTTGAAATGTCTTTATTCTTTTGGAATTTTTTACATTTTTGTAAGTGTAATGTTTACTGTACATTTTTTGTTGTTTATTTCACTTTGGTTTATTATCTATTTCACTCTCTTCGGCAATGTAAACATACAGTTGAAGTCGGAAGTTTACATACACCTAAGCCAAATACATTTAAACTCAGTTTTCACAATTCCTGACATTTAATCCTCGTAAAAATTCCCTGTATTAGGTCAGTTAGGATCACCACTTTATTTTAAGAATGTGAAATGTCAGAATAATAGTAGAGAGAATGATTTATATGAGCTTTTATTTCTTTCATCAAATTCCCAGTGGGTCTGAAGTTTACATACACTCAATTAGTATTTGGTAGCAATGCCTTTAAAAGGTTTAACTTGGGTCAAACGTTTCAGGTAGCCTTCCACAAGCTTCCACAATAAGTTGGGTGAATTTTGGCCCATTCCTGACAGAGCTGGTGTAACTGAGTCAGATTTGTAGGCCTCCTTGCTCGCACACGCTTTTTCAGGTCTGCCCAAAAATGGTCTATAGAATTGAGGTCAGGGCTTTGTGATGGCCACTTCAATACATTGACTTTGTTGTCCTTAAGCCATTTTGCCACAACTTTGGAAGTATGCTTGGGGTCATTGTCCATTTGGAAGACCCATTTGTGACCAAGCTTTAACTTCCCGACTGATGTCTTGAGATGTTGCTTCAATATATCCTTATCATTTTCCCTCTTTATGATGCCATCTATTTTGTGAAGTACACCAGTCCCTCTTGCATCAAAGCACCCCCACAACATGATGCTGCCACCCCTATGCTTCACGGTTGGGATGGTGTTCTTCAGTTTGCAAGCCTCCCCCTCTTCCCTCCAAACATAACGATGGTCATTATGGCAAAACATTTCTATTTTTGTTTCCTCAGACCAGAGGACATTTCTCCAAAAAGTACAATCTTCGTCCCCATGTGCAGTTGCAAACCATAGTCTGGCTTTTTTATGGCGGTTTTGGAGCAGTGGCTTCTTCCAAGTTATTTCTTTCTTTTACTATGGTGATAGATACTTTTGTACCTGCTGCATCCAGCATCTTCACAAGGTCCTTTGCTGTTGTTCTGGGATTGATTTGCACTTTTCACACCAAAGTACTTTCATCTCTAGGAGACAGAGCACGTATCCTTCCTGAGTGGTATGACGGCTGCATGGTCCCATGGTGTTTATACTTGCGTACTATTGTTTGTACAGATGAAGGCGTTTGGAAATTTCTCCCACATCACGCCTTGACCTTAGAAAGCCTGTTGATTTCTCTATTTGGTTAGGTCCGGGTGTGATTTGGGTGGGCATTCTAGTTTTCTATTTCTTTGTTGGCCGGGTAGGGTTCCCAATCAGAGGCAGCTGTCTATCGTTGTCTCTGATTGGGAATCATACTTAGGAAGCCTGTTTTCCACCCTAGTTTGTGGGATTTTGTCTTTGTATAGTTGCTGGTTAGCACTACAGAGCTTTAAAGTCGTTTATATTTTGGTGTTTTTTTGGGTGTTCATTTAATGAAGTACGATGAACACTTTCCACGCTGCGCTTTGGTCTCACTCATTCAACGACGGACATAACAATTATAAGTGAAATAATCTGTAAACAGTTGTTGGAAAAACTGATTGTGTCATCCACAAAGTAGATGTCCTAACTGACTTGCCAAAACTATAGTTTGTTAACAAGAAATTTGTGGAGTGGTTTTAAAAAACGAGTTTTAATGGCTTCAACCTAAGTCTATGTAAACTTCCGACTTCAACTGTATGTTTCCCATGCCAATACAGCCCCTTCAATTGAATTGGAATTGAGAGAGAGCTCTGCAGACAATATACTCCAGCTGCATTAGCAGTAAATAGAGCCACACACCTCTATGATGGTGGCCTTGCCCACGTGTTCGGCAGTGGGGGATCCGTAGAGCACCCCATCGCTGTGGGAGGTTCTCTGGATGTAACGCAGCCAGCCTGGCCGGTCTGGGTAGCCCATCAGGTTGGTGTTGAAGGTGATGGGGTCGTTGCTGGAATCCCCTGTACGGACAGACGTTGGTACATGTACAATAAACGCACCCAGCCTAGTCGTTAGTCAACCAGATCCTGATAGTGTGAGATGTAAATGCTACTCTGACACTGACATTTATGCATTTACTGTATTGTAGCTTAGCTAAATACATGTTATTACCGAATAGATGAGTATTTATTATTAGTATTAATAATAAATAGGTCCTAGTAGTAATAGTAAAATGAGTCATCTGGTTATTATTGAATTGAGTGATCCAATGAGGAACACAGACCAGGTTTGGGATAGGGGGGAAACTCTCCTTTGAAGTGCTCTCTCTCCAGGACGTGGACAAACAGCACACCTGCAGACGGGTAGACGTTCCGGTCGGCGTGCAACGTCGACAGGATGGTGACCACTGTAGCACAGAGAGAGAGAGGACACCTAGGTAATTAGCTGGGGGTCCTGTGGGTGGGGGAGGCAATGCGTGTTTGTCTTCATCATTACAGCCCCTACCAACGGCATTCAGGAGGGAGAAAATGTCCCTTTCCAAGGTGAAAATCTCCATCATGTGTACATTGTTCAAGTTCTTTGTTTCTGGCCATATTGAGCCTGTAATCGAACTCACAAATGCTGATGCTCCAGATACTCAACTAGTCTAAAGAAGGTCAGTTTTATTGGTTCTTAATCATAACAACATTTTTCAGCTGTGCTAACATAATTTCAAAAGGGTTGTCTCATGATCAATTAGCCATTAAAAATGATTAACTTGGATTAGCTAACACAACGTGTCATTGGAACACAGGAGTGATGGTTGCTGATAATGGGCCTCTGTACGCCTATGTAGATATTCCATTAAAAATCAGCCATTTCCCTCTACAATAGTAATTTACAACATTAACAATGTATACACTATATTTCTGATCAATTTGATGTTATTTTAATGGACGAAAAAAAGTTTTTCTTTCAAAAACAAGGAAATGTCTAAGTGACCCCAAACCTTTGAACGGTAGTGTATGAGCTTAGTTCAACTGTCGTACCCCATCAGAACCCACATTTTTGTCAACAATGTACATGATTAAAAGTATAATCTCAATGTAATGGATGGTCAGTCCTTTCATCCATACCTCTGTCTATTCATTTATATTTCACCAGCCCCATTCCTCAGCTTTTTTGTTGTTTCAACCCGATTCCCACTTTAATTGATCTAGAAATCTATTTGGAGGCTGCTGGCTAAATTGGGAGAGCTGGTACATACGTTTTGTTTCCTTGCCAAACAAGGCCAGTAGTATATAGCCAGAGAAGTTAAAGCTATTCAGTCTGGTCTTTGATATAGGCTCAGCCTAGTGGTAATGAGTGCAGGAACAGTCAGCCAGGCACCCAGGCTACAGTTGACTTGTCAGTAGTTATTAAAGGCCTATGATATCAGGAACCAGAGAGTCAGAGGGCCAGAGCAGTGAATGGTTGTCAACTGCAGTAGGGAGCTGCAGTACTGGGACTCAGTCAGCCTCTTAAAGATACAGTCTGGGATTCCAACAACCAAACAGCCGCCCCGCCCCGCCTCTTATTTTTTGGGTAAACAGCTGTCGGATGGGGGTTCTGAAAGGGTAAGACAGTTTTGCTCAGCTCATTTATAAGTTATGTTCCACAATAATGAATGGCTATATATAATGAATTTAAAAGTTGTAAAAAATGATCCCAATCCCAGACTGTTCTGGAACCTAGCGTACCTTCTTCTCTGTCTCATACTTCCTGACTCCATTATACCACAACCTACTGTTTAGACCCTCTCCACTTAGAACACAAACACACATATTCTTTATTCAGGAAGTGTTGCAGAGGCAAATGGAAGCTCTTAAGATGGTTTATGCAAGATAGAGCTAGAGGTGTGTGCCATTACTCTCTTTCTCCCCCTCCTCTCTCCTCCCCCTCTTCTTCTCTGGTTTGACAGTGTTTCTCTTTCTCTACCTCTTCTACCTTCCCCTCCTCCCCCTCCTCTTCTCTGGTTTGACAAGAGCGTTTCTCTTTCTCTCTTTTTCCCCTCCCTCCTCCAGTGGAGCTACGTCTTTTATCACTATGGGAAAGGGAGTGCGCTGGGAAGGGAGGGAGGGGGTAGAACTGCAGTACAGTGTGTGTGTGTGTGTGTGTGTGTGTGTGTGTGTGTGTGTGTGTGTGTGTGTGTGTGTGTGTGTGTGTGTGTGTGTGTGTGTGTGTGTGTGTGTGTGTGTGTGTGTGTGTGTGTGTGTGTGTGTGTGTGTGTGTGCATGTGTGTGCATGTGTGTGTGTGTGTGTCAAAGAGAGAGACAGATCCACTGTTCATTACTGCATACAAATAACTTAAATTCCATTATCAGGAAATGGAGCCCGGAAGAGATTAACATATACTACATGACCAAAGGTATGTGGACACCTGCTTGTCAAACATCTCATTCCAAAATCATTCATATGGATTTGGTCCCTCACTTTGCTGCTTTAACAGCCTTCAGAAGAGTAGAAGGCCACTAGATGTTGGAACGTTGCTGCGGGGACTTGCTTACATTCAGCCACAAGAGCGTTAGTGAGGTCGGGCGCTGATGTTGGGCGATTAGACCTGGCTTGCAGTCAACGTTTCAATTCAAATCAAATCAAATTGTATTTGTCACATACACATGGTTAGCTGATGTTAATGCGAGTGTAGCGAAATGCTTGTGCTTCTAGTTCCGACAATGCAGTAATAAACCAACGAGTAATCTAACCTAACAATTCCACAATAACTACCATATACACACAAGTGTAAAGGGATGAAGAATATGTACATAAAAATATATGAATGAGTGATGGTACAGAACAACATAGGCAAGATGCAGTAGAAGGTATAGAGTACAGTATATACATATGAGATGAGTAATGTAGGGTATGTAAACATTACATTAAGTGGCATTGTTTAAAGTGGCTAGTGATACATTTTTCCATACATTTTTCCATTATTAAAGTGGCTGGAGTTGAGTCAGTATGTTGGCAGCAGCCACTCAATCTTATTGGTGGCTGTTTAACAGTCTGATGGCCTTGAGATAGAAGCTGTTTTTCAGTCTCTTGGTCCCTGCTTTGATGCACCTGTACTGACCTCGCCTTCTGGATGATAGCGGGGTGTACAGGCAGTGGCTCGGGTGGTTGTTGTCCTTGATGATCTTTATGGCCTTCCTGTGACATCGGGTGGTGTAGGTGTCCTGGAGGGCAGGTAGTTTGCCCCCGGTGATGCGTTGTGCAGACCTCACTACCCTCTGGAGAGCCTTGCGGTTGTGGGCGGAACAGTTGCCGTACCAGGCGGTGATACAGCCCGACAGGATGCTCTCGATTGTGCATCTGTAAAAGTTTGTGAGTGCTTTTGGTGACAAGCCAAATTTCTTCAGCCTCCTGAGGTTGAAGAGGCGCTGCTGTGCCTTCTTCACAACGCTGTCTGTGTGGGTGGTTTGTCTGTGATGTGTACGCCGAGGAACTTCACACTTACTACCCTCTCCCCTACTGTCCCGTCGATGTGGATAGGGGGGTGCTCCCTGTGCTGTTGTTTGATGAAGTTGAGGTCAGGGCTCTGTGCAGGCCAGTCAAGTTCTTCCACACCGATCTCGACAAACCATTTCTGTATGGATCTCACTGTGTGCACGGGGGCATTGTCAAGCTGAAACTGGAAAGGGCCTTCCCCAAACTGTTTCCACAAAGTTGGAAGCAAAGAATCATCTAGAATGTCAATGTATTGTATGCTGTAGCATTATGATTTCCCTTCACTGGAACTAAGGGGCCTAGCCCGAACCATGAAAAACAGCCCCAGACCATTATTCCTCATCCACCAAACTTTACAGTTGGCACTATGCATTCGGGCAAGTAGCATTCTCCTGGCATCTGCCAAACCCAGATCCGTCCGTCGGACTGCCAGATGGTGAAGCATGATTCATCATTCCAGAGAACCCGTTTCCACTGCTCCAGAGTCCAATGGTGGCGAGATTTATACCAAACCAGCCGACGCTTGACATTGTGCATGGTGATCTTAGTCTTGTGTGAGGCTGTTTTGCCATGGAAACCCATTTCATGACACTCCTAACGAACAGTTATTGTGCTGACGTTGCTTTCAGAGGCAGTTTGGAACTTGGTAGAGAGTGTTGCAACCAAGGACAGATGATTTTTACGTGCTTCAGCACATGCTTGACGGTCCCATTCTGTGACCTTGTGTGGCCTACAACTTTGTGGCTGAGCCGTTGTTGCTCCTAGACGTTTCCACTTCACAATAACAGCATTTATAGTTGCCCGGGGAAGCTCTAGCAGGTAAGAAATTTGACGAACTGACTTGTTGGAAAGGTGGAATCCTATGATGGTGCCATGTTGAAAGTCACCGAGCTCTTCAGTGCAGGCCATTCTGCTGCCAATGTTTGTCTATGGAGATTGCATGGCTGTGTGCTCGATTTTATATACTGTACCTGTCAGCAACGGGTATGGCTGAAATAGCTTAATCCACTAATTTGTAGGGGTGTCCACATTAGAGGTCGACCGATTATGATTTTTCAACAGCGATACCGATATGGATTATTGGAGGACCAAAAAAAACAAAAAAAAGCCGTTTTTTAAAATGTATTTGTAATACTGACAATTACAGCAATACTGAATGAACACTTATTTTAATTTAATATAATACATTAACACAAATCAATTTAGCCTCAAATAAATAATTAAACTTGTTCAATTTGGTTTAAATAATGCAAAAACAAAGTGTTGGAGAAGAAAGTAAAAGTGCAATATGCCATGTAAAAAAGCTAACGTTTAAGTTCCTTGCTCAGAACATGAGACTTCAATATTCCAAGGTAAAAGGTTTTAGGATATAGTTAATATAGTATTTTTGGGACTATTTCTCTCTATACCATTTATATTTCATATACCTTTGACTATTGGATGTTCTTATAGGCACTTTAGTATTGCCAGTGTAACAGTATAGCTTCTGTCCCTCTCCTCCCCCCTACCTGTGTCACGCCTTGGTCATTGTATTTTGTGTTTTTGTTATATGTTTGGGTAGGCCAGGGTGTGACATGGGTTTATATGTTGTTTTTCGTATTGGGGTTTATAGTATTTAGGATCGCGGCTGTTTAGGGGTATGTATAGGCTTGGCTGCCTGAGGCAGGTGATTCTCGTTGTCTCTGATTGGGAACCGTATTTAGGCAGCCTTAGTTTCGCTTTGTATTTTTGTTGGGTGATTGTTCCTGTCTTTGTGTAGTGTTCACCAGATAGGCTGTAATAGTTTCACGTTCCGTTTGTTGTTTTCGTCTTTCAGTTATTTCATGTACCGCATTTCATTCATTAAAGTCATGAGTAACCAACACGCTGCATTTCGGTCCGACTCTCTTCCTTCAACAGACGAACGCCGTTACAACCTGGGCTTGAACCAGATGGCATAGCAGTTCAGTCTTTTGTCCTCGTCTTGTCGTGTCCTGTATAAATATATATTTACAACTTTTTTTCACATACATTTTATTTTTATTTTCCATCAACTCATCTTCAAAACACTCTCCTGCAACCCGCCTCACCAATTTATATTTATAAATAAGTATTATTTACCTCAAATCTGCAATCCTCTAAGAAGCTAGCCAGAAGCTAGCCAGAAACTCCAAGAAGCTAGCCAGAAACTAACCAGAAGCTAGCCAGGAGCTAGACAGAAGCTAGTTCAGAAGCTAGTTAGCATCTTTACTGGCAAATCGTTAGTATTCAGCTAACCACGGTTTGTGGTCATCAGCTATCCTTTAGCTCGAAAATCTATCGCCAGTTTTGTACGGCGCAGCGCGGCTCGGAATGGAACATACCGGACCAATTTTTCTCTCCATGTCCTTGGATTTCAACTGCTCTCTGGACATTCATTGCCGGATCTCACAGCTAGCTAGCTGCTATCCGTGTGTCTATCTGCTCTCGTCGATTCCGGAGCAAACATCAATTACTCCGGAGCTAGCCAGCTCCGTCAATCACTCCTGAGCTCCGTCAATCACTCCTGGGCTGCAGTCACCTATCCGGACCCGTTTTACTGCCTACGCAGAGCCCCACCGGGCCTTTCACAACTGGACTGCCGACGTTATCTACCTGAAGGAGATCGGGCTGGCTCCTCAGTCGCGACGTTACCTGAACGCCCTTCTGCGGCCTGCTAACCGTTAGCTGTCTTACCGGCTGCTCTCAGAATAAACAATCGGACAATTTATTTATTTTTATTATTATTATGTTTCTTCTTGGGCCTCTATAACTATATCTATTGTTTTTATTTATTTTTTGTTGTGTGATTTGGACTAATCCCCTCTACCACAAGGAACCCCACTAATCTACTGACGGAACGCAAGAGGTGGCTAACAACAGACCTCCATCCTATGCTAGCTTGCTACCGATGTCCTGGCTAGCTGTCTAAATCGCCGTGACCCCCAAACCAACCACTCCACTCACTGGACCCTTTTGATCACTCGACTAAGGATGCCTCTCCTTAATGTCAATATGTCTTGTCCATTGCTGTTCTGGTTAGTGTTTATTGGCTTATTTCACTGTAGCCTCTAGTCCTGCTCACTATACCTTATCCAATTTATTAGTTCCACCACCCACACATGCAATGACATCTCCTGGTTTCAATGATGTTTCTAGAGACAATATCTCTCTCTTCATCACTTAATACCTAGGTTTACCTCCACTGTATTCACATCCTACCATACCTTTGTCTGTACATTACACCTTGATGCTATTTTATCACCCCCAGAAACCTCCTTTTACTCTCTGTTCCAGACGTTCTAGACGACCAATTCTTATTGCTTTTAGCCGTACCCTTATTCTTCTCCTCCTATGTTCCTCTGGCGATGTAGAGGTGAATCCAGGCCCTGCAGTGCCTAGCTCCACTCCTATTCCCCAGGCGCTCTCTTTTGATGACTTCTGTAACCGTAATAGCCTTGGTTTCATGCATGTTAACATTAGAAGCCTCCTCCCTAAGTTTGTTCTATTCACTGCTTTAGCACACTCTGCCAACCCGGATGTTCTAGCTGTGTCTGAATCCTGGCTTAGGAAGACCACCAAAAATTCTGATATTTTAATTCCAAATTACAACATTTTCAGACAAGATAGAACTGCCAAAGGGGGCGGTGTTGCAATCTACTGCAAAGATAGCCTGCAGAGTTCTGTCCTACTATCCAGGTCTGTTCCCAAACAATTTGAACTTCTACTTTTAAAAATCCAGCTCTCTAAAAACAAGTCTCTCACCGTTGCCGCCTGCTATAGACCACCCTCTGCCCCCAGCTGTGCTCTGGACACCATATGTGAACTGATTGCCCCCCATCTATCTTCAGAGCTCGTGCTGCTAGGCGACCTAAACTGGAACATGCTTAACACCCCAGCCATCCTACAATCTAAACTTGATGCCCTCAATCTCACACAAATTATCAATGAACCTACCAGGTACCCCCCCAAAGCCTTAAACACGGGCACCCTCATAGATATCATCCTAACCAACTTCCCCTCTAAATACACCTCTGCTGTCTTCAACCAAGATCTCAGCGATCACTGCCTCATTGCCTGCATCCGTAATGGGTCAGCGGTCAAACGACCTCCACTCATCACTGTAAAACTCTCCCTGAAACACTTCAGCGAGCAGGCCTTTCTAATCGACCTGGCCGGGGTATCCTGGAAGGATATTGATCTCATCCCGTCAGTAGAGGATGCCTGGATATTTTTTTTAAATGCCTTCCTAACCATCTTAAATAAACATGCCCCATTCAAGAAATTTAGAACCAGGAACAGATATAGCCCTTGGTACTCCCCAGACCTGATTGCCCTTAACCAACACAAAAACATCCTATGGCGTTCTGCATTAGCATCGAACAGCCCCCGTGATAAGCTTCCCTGCTGTTCAGGGAAGCTAGAAACCGTTATACACAGGCAGTTAGAAAAGCCAAGGCTAGCTTTTTAAAGCAGAGATTTGCTTCCTGCAACACTAACTCAAAAAAGTTCTGGGACACTGTAAAGTCCATGGAGAATAAGAACACCTCCTCCCAGCTGCCCACTGCACTGAAGATAGGAAACACTGTCACCACTGATAAATCCACCATAATTGAGAATTTCAATAAGCATTTTTCTACAGCTGGCCATGCTTTCCACCTGGCTACTCCTACCCCGATCAACAGCACTGCACCCCCAACAGCAACTCGCCCAAGCCTTCCCCATTTCTCCTTCTCCCAAATCCATTCAGCTGATGTTCTGAAAGAGCTGAAAAATCTGGACCCCTACAAATCAGCCGGGCTAGACAATCTGGACCCTTTCTTTCTAAAAATTATCTGCCGAAATTATTGCCACACCTATTACTAGCCAGTTCAACCTCTCTTTCGTGTCGTCTGAGATTCCCAAAGATTGGAAAGCAGCTGCGGTCATCCCCCTCTTCAAAGGGGGGGACACTCTTGACCCAAACTGCTACAGACCTATATCTATCCTACCATGCCTTTCTAAGGTCTTTGAAAGCCAAGTCAACAAACAGATTACCGACCATTTAGAATCTCACCATACCTTCTCTGCTATGCAATCTGGTTTCAGAGCTGGTCATGGGTGCACCTCAGCCACGCTCAAGGTCCTAAACGATATCTTAACCGCCATCGATAAGAAACATTACTGTGCAGCCGTATTCATTGATCTGGCCAAGGCTTTCGACTCTGTCAACCACCACATCCTCATCGGCAGACTTGACAGCCTTGGTTTCTCAAATGATTGCCTCGCCTGGTTCACCAACTACTTCTCTGATAGAGTTCAGTGTGTCAAATCGGAGGGTCTGCTGTCCGGACTTATGGCAGTCTCTATGGGGGTGCCACAGGGTTCAATTCTTGGACCGACTCTCTTCTCTGTATACATCAATGAGGTCGCTCTTGCTGCTGGTGAGTCCCTGATCCACCTCTACGCAGACGACACCATTCTGTATACTTCCGGCCCTTCTTTGGACACTGTGTTAACAACCCTCCAGGCAAGCTTCAATGCCATACAACTCTCCTTCCGTGGCGTCCAATTGCTGTTAAATACAAGTAAAACTAAATGTATGCTCTTCAATCGATCGCTACCTGCACCTACCCGCCTGTCCAACATCACTACTCTGGACGGCTCTGACTTAGAATACGTGGACAACTACAAATACTTAGGTGTCTGGTTAGACTGTAAACTCTCCTTCCAGACCCATATCAAACATCTCCAATCCAAAGTTAAATCTAGAATTGGCTTCCTATTTCGCAACAAAGCATCCTTCACTCATGCTGCCAAACATACCCTTGTAAAACTGACCATCCTACCAATCCTCGACTTTGGCGATGTCATTTCCAAAATAGCCTCCAATACCCTACTCAACAAATTGGATGCAGTCTATCACAGTGCAATCCGTTTTGTCACCAAAGCCCCATATACTACCCACCATTGCGACCTGTACGCTCTCGTTGGCTGGCCCTCGCTTCATACTCGTCGCCAAACCCACTGGCTCCATGTCATCTACAAGACCGTGCTAGGTAAAGTCCCCCCTTATCTCAGCTCGCTGGTCACCATAGCATCTCCCACCTGTAGCACATGCTCCAGCAGGTATATCTCTCTAGTCACCCCCAAAACCAATTCTTTCTTTGGCCGCCTCTCCTTCCAGTTCTCTGCTGCCAATGACTGGAACGAACTACAAAAATCTCTGAAATCTCTTTTTTCACAAATGAGCTTTTTGTTAAATCATCCCCCTGCGTTGCATCGATTATATGCAACGCAGGACACGCTAGATAACTACACATGGTTGATGATATTACTAGGTTAACTAGTGATTATGATTGATTGATTGATTTTTATAAAATAAGTTTAATGCTAGCTAGCAACTTACCTTGGCTTCTACTGCATTCGTGTAACAGGCAGGCTCCTCGTGGAGTGCAATGAGAGGCAGGTAGTTAGACCGTTGGACTAGTTAACCGTAAGGTTGCAAGAATCCTGGAGCTGACAGGGTAAAAATCTGTCGTTCTGCCCCTGAACAAGGCAGTTAACCCACCATTCCTAGGCCGTCATTGAAAATAAGAATGTGTTCTTAACTGACTTGCCTAGTTAAATAAAGGTGTAAAAAATAATAATAAAAAAATGGTTTAAAAAAATCAGTGTCCAAAAATACCGATTTCCGATTGTTATGAAAACTTGAAATCGGCCCTAATTAATCGGCCATTCCGATTAATCGGTCGACCTCTAGTCCACATACTTATGTAAATTTAGTGTAGGTCCCTACTCCCTACTGGAAAACATGTTACTATCATCATCTTCCTTCTTCATCATCGTTATGACATACTGGGAGATTTGGGCCGCTTTCCCGGACACAGATTAGGCCTAGTCCTAATTGGACTAAAAATCACTTTCAATGGAGAATGAACATACTTTCTAGTCCAGTACTAGACTTAATCTGTGTCTGGGAAACTGGAGAAAAATAAACACAAGAGTCCACATAAAGGGTTAAACCACTCTGGGACAGAAGAGATTACAGACAGCACAGTCAGATTACGCTAGCCTACGTCCTATCCAGTACACACAGTTGTCTGAAGCCCATTCAAAACCAGACTGTGAACAAATGTCTCAATGGACTTTGACTACTTTAACCAAACAGATCTAGGATCCCCATCTGAATCAAAACACTAAACATTAAAGTGTCCCAGATATCCTTTGTCCCCGGGGACCTGGTCACAGAAAAAGGCGGTCAATGATCTAAACGGTTGTATAGATGTGAAATAATCACACGCTTGGGATCAGTGGACTGTGACGAAGACATAGAAATAGAACCGGCCCAGCAACCGCTAACCTGCCCGGAAACCACTACTGCACATTGAGCTATGATCTAGGCTACTCCTGTAGTTGGCTGAATGTTCCAATACACCAGTACACCATAAAACTAATGTTGCATCCCAAATGGCACCATATTCCTTACATAGTGCACTGTCCCTATGGGCCCTGGTCAACAGTACATTATATAGGGTATAGGGTGACATTTTGGGAAGCAGCCCAGGTCTGTCAGTGACCCTCTCTTAAATCACACTTAAGTATATTATTCCATTAGGCGTCACACTACAAACCCCATGGTGGTCACAGCCGTAGCCAAGGTCAAGCATCGACCCTTCCTTTCAGAGATGGTTGATCCGGTTTAATTAACACACATTGCCCACAGACGTGTCAGCCCATAGAATGAGACTTACTAGAATGGAAATCCCCATTCAAGTCAACATTCCAAATTCAATTTCTATGTGTCAGCCTAGATGGCCTTTCCCAGGTCGCCGTCAGTCTATTTCTTAGAGGCTCCAAGAGGGCTGCATCCTAACTTGCACCCTATTCCCTACATAATGCAATACACTCTTGGAAAAAAAGGTGCTATCTAGAACCTAAAAGGGTTCTTAGCTGTCCCCATAGGAGAACCATTTTGGTTCCATGTAGACCTGGAAACCAAAAGGATTCTACTTTGGGAACAGCCAAAGAACCATTTTGGAACCCTTTTTTCTGAGAGAATACTTTTGACCAGAGCCACATGTGCCCTGGTAAAATGTAGTGCAGTAGCCTATATTGGTAATAGGGTGGCATTTGAAACGCATTTGAGAGACTCCAGCCAAAGAAAGCAGATATAATTTGCTAATTTAATGACAGGCCGTGCTAATAGCATCAGATCTGCTTACACCTGGATCTGTGGGCACAGCAAGGCTTTCTGGAGATGATGAACCAACAGCCTACTCTAATACATCACCCATTAATGGTTAATGCTAAACTCCCTAACCACGAGATAATCCCGCGGGAGCCATCACACGCACACAGATACAAACATACTAACAACACACACACACACTCACATGCATATAGGCTAGTGTACACACACACAAAACACACACACACCTTGCCATGTTCCCTTGCTGCAGATCACTAACAGAATGGATAACCCTTCTTTTATGCATTTATGGACCAACCCGACCTTGGGCACACAGCAGCCTCAGCCAAAAATAGTCTTTATTAATGTCATTGGCCACACATGAAAAAAGAGCTTGTCTCCTGAAAGGCTGGCTAGGCAGCAAGGGGATGTCCTCTGTCCTGTTATTCTTTCCAATCAGCAGTGTAAGGTGGAGGAAGGTGGATCAGTCTGTAATATCCGGTCAGGGGGAATGAATGTGCATTTAGTTCTCATTAAAACTACACAGACTTATGGGAGCACTATTAGATTTGATCTAGCCTTTGGTCTCTCTCTCTAGACTGGAGTGATCCTACATGGAAGTGAAACTGTGCTCTGTGTCTGCCTCTATAAGCAGTGATCCTACCTGGAAGTGAAACTGTGCTCTGTGTCTGCCTCTATAGGCCGTGGTCGCTAGCAGGGTAGGACCACAGCAAACTCAGACGTCCCTACTGTACCTAACCTGAACTTGGAGCACAACCATTCTGGACTAAGGTAACAATGAGCATATTTTTTAGTTCCAGGGAATGGAGTCTTTTGGAGAAGTTAAGAAAGAAGAAGTAGGCTGTTGTCTGGGATTTTCAAAATGTTATTATTTTCTTGGTCTCTCAATAGGCGGGCTCTATAGGTTGACGATATCGTTGCATTAAAAACTCAGTGAGCATCAACATTTTAACTATCAACTGAAAGTCTCTTAACAATACAAAGGTTATAGTAGTTAGGTAACCAAGCAAAGGCTAATTTACAGTAAACTCAAATTTACAGTAAACTTGAATTTACAGCCGCTCTAAATAATACAGTTATGGCTAGTCAGGATTAGACTGTGACTCAAGAAATCGAAAACAACCGAAGAGAACAGATTACAAACAAAGCATATGAGGTTACACCACAGTCTGTTACATTCAAGACAAATGTGTCCATTAATGGGGAACTATTTGAGCATATCTTCATGTTATGATGAGCGGCTGGGCTCAGTGGGGAGTCACAAGATATGCACCACTGCACATGCCCACTCACCGTCTTGAGGGCAGTTCTCTGCTTCAAACCCAGATTATCCTGTAGTTGGCTATTTCTTCCAATCACATCATAATAATGTGTGACACGAGAGACAAGCACAATGAAAACTTAATAGGCCAACAAACACAAACAAAAGTAACATTTTAAACCTTTTCTCAAACTGATTAGAATATGTTTGCAGAACAGTTACTATTCACATGAAATTAAAATATTATAATTTTAATTCAAACACTGAATGCCTCCCTCTAATGTCTAGCACATCTAGCTAGATACGATGCACAATTCATCAATTCCCAACGTTACAGCTGTGATTAAATAATATTCACGTGGTGAGGAAAGATGTTTTCACACGTGATTACTACAGTATTCAATATAATATGGCTTTTGTAGCCTAGGCTACATATAGCAGACTAAACTATATTCAAATCAAATCAAATCAAATTTATTTATATAGCCCTTCGTACATCAGCTGATATCTCAAAGTGCTGTACAGAAACCCAGCCTAAAACCCCAAACAGCAAACAATGCAGGTGTAAAAGCAAATGGCTACATGTCATGCAAAAATATGAGAAATGCATATGAGAAAAATGCAAGATGAAGAGTAACATCTTCTCATGAATTGCAGGACTGATGACATACTGTAGCATAGACGTAGTAGGTGTAATAATATTGGTAGTTTATTATACATGTGTAACACCTGGGCTAAATAAGGTGATACGTTGTGTCAGTGAAACAGACTGTTGGGGGAACATGCTAACCAACAACACATCCTTGGAGGAATAGCAACATTGTTGCAAAATAACGTTAATGGTAAAATAGTTATATTGTAGTTACTAATAACTAACAATACCATATCATATAAATACTAGTTTGTTATCTAGATAAATACAAGTAGATTTAAACGACAAGGCACCTTTTTCCCTGAATAACTTGATAGGAAGCTAACGTTAGCTATTTGTTCCATGACAGTGTGAAGAAATGACCAGCCCACCAACCACATAGCTGTACCATGCTAGCTTGCTACTAGCTAACATTCATAACATGAAAAGGCGTGCATATTTCTCAATATTTCCATTTTAAATCTATACATACCCATATAAATCCATACAGGAACAACCGTTATGTCCATTTTTCATTGGAGTCGGGTGAATTTTACATGGAAAAATATGTTTTTCTCATCGCTAGTGGTTTGACAGCCATAACAAGCATCCCTGAAATTCCAGCCTCCGCCTCCTCCTTCCCGAGCGCTTTCATTGGTTGGAACATCTGGCGCAGAAACTGGAAAATAAAATGAGCAGTCAAACGATAATCTATAGAAAATTATGCAAATCAGTGGGGCAACTCCTATCATAAAAATGGGAATGATGCAATTTCATCTACGTTAAAAAGCATCACAATTTCAATTTACATAATCGAGTCACTAAAACAACGACCTGTCCGTCTGTGTTTCTGACTGTCTGTCTCTCGCTCTCTCTTTCTCTCACTCACTCACTCCCTCCCCCCTCTCTCGCCCTCTCTCAATTCAATTTCAATTTAAGGGGCATGGGAAACATATGTTATTGGCATGAGAAACATATGTTTACATTGCCAACCAAGTGAAATGGATAATAAACAAAAGTGAAATAAACAATAAAAAATAACATTAAACATTACACTCTCAAAAGTTCAAAAATAATAAAGATATTTCAAGTGTCATATTATGTCTATATACAAATAGTTAAAGTACAAAAAGGAAAATAAATAAACATACATTTCGGTTCTATTTACAATGGTTTTTGTTCTTCACTGGTGGCCCTTTTCTTGTGGCAACAGGTCACAAATCTTGCTGCTGTGATTTCACATTGTGGTTTTTCAGCCAATAGATATGGAAGTTTATCAAAATTTGATTTGTTTTCGAATTCTTTGTGGGTCTGTGTAATCTGAGGGAAATATGTGTCTCTAATAGGGTCACACATTTAGCAGGAGGTTAGGAAGTGTAGCTCAGTTTCCACCTAATTTTGTTTGCAGTGGACAAAAAAATAGGTGGAAACTGAGCTGCACTTCCTAACTGCATCCCTCGCTCTGTGCCTTGCTTCTAAAATTATGTAGATGTGATATTGACCCTGCGTGACCAACACAACCCCTCCATCCCTACCACCCCTCCTTGCAATGTGTAAGTCCAGCTGTAAAGAGGGCAGTGAGATGTCTGAGAAGTCTATTAAAATCTGTTCTCCCCCTGTGGTGAACCAGAGCAGACAGATGGCCATGCTCAGCCCCTCAGCCCCCTTTCCTCTTTGGGCTATTCAGCTCAGACAAGGGTCCTGAAGAAGGAAGAAAGGGTCAGTCACTCTTAAAGGCCCAGTACAGTTAAAATTCATGTTTTTCTGTGTTTTGGATCATATTGTGAAACAGCTGATGAAACTAATCAGTGTTAAGTCTGAAAATATTTGATCAGTGTTATTTTCTGGTTGAAAATCCAATCTACACAGGACCGTCTAATTAGCAGGTTTGCATGGGCGGGGGTTTCGGCTATCCATGGTGACATCATCATGCAGTAAATGAGTTAATAGTCAAATGAAAAACGTAGTTCCAAACCTTTCTACCAATGACAGAATGTTTTCAGCCCCCCCCCCCACTCAGATCACTCCCAGACAGTCCAACAAAATTATTTTTTGCCCATTTTAATGGAAATCTATTACAGTAAGGTATTTAATTGTTACCCAGAAATTTGATATTGATATAAAAACAGCTGCGTTGGGCCTTTAAGTCTCCATCTTGCTCCCTTGGAGTTTATTATGCTGGGCACAGATACAGCAGGACACACTGGTAATGCTTTTTCCACCACAAGTCTTTAGAAAGGTTCTGTTCCGGCATATATGATCAACGAGTGTGATCCACGATACGGTAGTATATTAAATGTGTAGAGATTTTTTATAATGATTTTGATTGGGTGCATTCAATGCACTGTGAAGAATAGTATAGCATCTCCTGTTCTCTGCAGTTCCCGGATGTTTTTCTTTCTCAATTTCCAATAAAAAAAATGAGGTTGCTTAGCAACATGTTGAGATTTGAGGTGCTAGTAATTGTGGGTGGAGATGGTGAATGTATTTCATAATATAGCCTATATACTGTAGTCTATATGGGGATTCCCATTCATTGGCCAGTTGAGGACTAAACACTGTAGTCAGTGGGGGAAACCATGTTTGTCAATAGAAGCCTTCTAGAATTCTGCTGGATTAGCACATGCCTTTACTCTGCCCGGGATCTCATTTTCTAAACAGACAAGCCTTTGATCCAGGTGATCATCATGCCAATGTGAAATCTATTTATCTCATAATGAACTGCATTAAACCTGATCCTCTCCCCTTCCTTCATTGCATCCCCAATATGATCATTTCAAGTGAATAGTGTACTAAATACAAAATATGACTATAATAATACCACAGTGAGAACTTGTTGTGATAGTGAGTAAAACGGCATCCCCACATTAAAAAAGGAATAATGAGCCCCTTTCAGATCCCAAAGATCCCTAGGTTCTTAATCACATGGCCCAGTCAGCTGCATATGCTATAAGCTGTTTCCTTTGACGCAATACTTTTATTCTAATATAATGTATTCTTAGCGTCTGCTAAATGACTTAAATGTAAATGTAAATTCATATGGTGTGTGGTGGTACATGTAACCCATTCGGTACTGTAAATGGTAGGATAAGTAAGTTTAACCTAACACTAACCCTAACCTTAACCACACTGCTAAACTTAAGCCTAACCCTAACCTTAAATGAAGACCAAAAACCACATTTTTGTTTTCATAAATTTCTATGATCAAGTCCATTTAGACTTTGTGGCTGTGGTAACTAGTGACAACCATAGTAAAGCCAGTGAAGTTATTTGTGGTGGCATTTTTTGCCAGACTGCACTTTACTGGACCGAACCATTACTGCGATAAGGTTAACCACCTGCCACATGTATATGCCATTTGCAAAACATCATATTTCCTAAATGTAAAATGTGTTTTTGTTACTAGTTGATTAAGATATATAAGATGTTTTCACATCCAGTTGAGCACCCTTCATTGAGATGGAATATTTAATAGCGTCGGCTCCCACATTGTGCACACGGCAGCATCACCCATTGCCTGCAATGGCGTTGTTTAGCGGTGTGTAGACCACGGCTTGTGTGTCAAAGTGTCAATAGGGCGACATAATACTAGACTATCGACGGGCTTGAATGGAAATGTCGTATTGGAGGGGATTTATAACGATGGCAGAGTATTTCATGTGAATTTTTACTGGACTATTTTATGTCACGGTCATTCATCACATGAATCAATGAACGAACGTAAGTCACTCTTTTGTTTTGTGCTTTGTGAAACATCGAGAGTAGCCAGGTGGAAACAGTTAACTTCTGCTTTTTCTATACATGATAAACAACACTATGCAGTAGCCCTATCGTTTTCCTTTACATGGGCTACTGAAATTAAATAATGTATTATAATATATAGAGTTCAAGTGGAGCTGACAACCATGCCTGTGTGGGTGATGCGCGTCTATCTGTTCGACGTAGGATAAAGCTCGAGCGGGCGGAAACAATTTTACACGTTCGAGTTTTATCTTCTGCATCTAGAAGTTTAACATTTATGTCCGACGTTGATAAAATGGCTGGGCGGATAGGCTACTGCTTTCCGAAAAAGATTCTAGCACGTTTGTCTTGTTTATCATAGCAGCAACGGGTGCGTTTGCAGAACGTTGCAATTTTTTGCATTTTTGTTGACCAGCTGATGATGAAAACATTTTGTCAAATTTATCCGATATCTTTTCACTTTGCAACATTTAAAAATGTATCTTTGTTCTCGTGTATCCTAGTGTTTTCCACCTGATACCCTACGTAGCCCATGTGGGATTATTTTTATTAGCAAATGTGAATTTCACAAACAGGGTGGTATGATGAAATTACATTAATATAATAGTAATAACACATACAAACACATTTGAAATAAGGGCATTTTATATTGAAATGAAAATGGCGTTGTTCATACTAAATTATATAAACATTATGACAAATGGAATGAACAGTGTATTTGGATCGTTTTTATCAATGGATTATATCACAGTTATGTGTGTGGTGTGTAAACAACTCCCCCTTGCACCCTTTCCCAAAAACCGCCCGTCTGGCCTGCATTTTTCTGCCTGCCTGTCTTTATGAGCTGAACTGTCCTTCAGTCCTTGACTTAATCGAGATGATCATGCAGAATGCCTCGGGCCGGGGCGGTGGGGAGACAAGACAGTAAATTACATGGTCAGACCTCAGGTTTAGGATAGGCTTCTATCCTACACGGAACATATTAACATTAGCTACATAATGGAGAGAAGGCATGTCTCTATCACACAAACATTGAATTTATGTTACAAGATGCTATAGTTCACATTTGTTCATGTATTCAACAATGTTCAAGATGTTTCATGTTTAGTTGAGTCTCTATCTTCAGATGGCCTACACATGATTTCAATCACCCATATTGATCAGTGCTTGTTTTAGCTTACACGTGAGGAAGTGAGTATTGATTAGATAAATGGGTCAACTCACTGCTTTCTAAACAGAGGCATCATTACCATCAGAATGTGTTTTAGTATTGATGGGTATAAATCCCTACAGTTGAATAACGGGATATTCTTTTTCACAATATTTCGTATTGTATCGTTTTGACAATATTGCAATATTTTTTGGGGCACTAGTAAAACTCCAGTACTTTTCCTTCATAGATTGTCCTCCATCTTCTTTTTAAATAGGGAGCCAATTTGTTTTCAGCACTTTTATTTCCATGACTGATCAAAAATGGTTTTCTCATGGCTCTCTCTTGTTTTTCTGCAGCAGACATATGGTGAGCAATATGTTTGGATTACGGAATCGCAATAAAATCACAGTATTGAATCGC
Source organism: Oncorhynchus gorbuscha (assembly GCF_021184085.1). NCBI lineage: Eukaryota > Metazoa > Chordata > Actinopteri > Salmoniformes > Salmonidae > Oncorhynchus > Oncorhynchus gorbuscha. Next base: position 19,266,496 of record NC_060181.1, on the reverse strand, counting down.
AATACATATAGAATCGTGATAATCTCAATACATATCGTATTGGCACCCAAGTATCACGATAATAACGTATCGTAAGGTCCCTGGCAATTCCCAGCCCTAGCTTTTAGAGGGCAAATATAATTTATATTCAGTGCATTTCTTGTGCTAAGAGCTTTTAACAGATAGAGCATCGTCTATGATTACGTTGATTACGTTAATTCATGCTAGGAATGAATGGTGTTTATCAAATGTTCTAATGCTTGATTGCAATTGATCTTCACCTCATATTGTAGTGTAAAGCATAATTATGACAGTTTGGTTGGTATCTCTTTATCTAACAGGCATCGCCTTTTCTCTCCCAGGTGTCCATGGCCCCTAATGAAGTGTGAAATCAAATCACAGTGATAATCACACAGGCAGGAAACTCGCTGGATACTACAGTAGTATATGTGAGATGAAGACCCAGTGATGCTGCTGAGATCCCCTCCGCCTCCTCATCTCTGACGCCATCATGCTGAAGACGGAGGCCTCAGGGGAGAGGAGCAATCTCCGGAGCGCCTCTCCCCACCGCAACGCCTACAGGACAGAGTTCCAGGCCCTAAAGAAGGCCTTCGACCAGCCAACCCGGCAGGACAGCAAGGAGCCCCAGCTCAAGGACACTGAGCGGGTCACCCAGCGCCGGGGACGACAGTATGGTGCCCACGTTAGCCGCATCAAGGACATGTTCATGCAGATGCAGGGCACAGAGAGCTCCAGTACCTCCACCAGGCCGGAAGACCCGTCGCCTCAGAAGATGACCAAGCCCACCAACTTCATCAACAAAGTTGATGGCTCAGTCATCAAGCTCACGCAGCACCCTATAGCTGACCGAACCAGCGCAGGGTCAAAGGTCGTAGAGGCCAGGAAGCTGTTTGAGCAGCAGTCACGTGATGCGTCCCAATCGCCTGTCTACTCCTATGGCCGGGAGAAGAGGGGTTCCCATGAGCACCTGGATGACTGTCGAGGGTCGCGCTCCAACAGGGGCAGCACAGACTCCCTGGATTCACAGTGTTCCAGGACGGAAGCCCAGTCGCCCACCGTGAGCCAGCTGAGCGCTGTGTTTGAGAACGTCGACCACCAGGGAGGGGGTGGAGGGGGCCCATTCCGGCGAGGACGGGCACTCTACTCCCCTGATAACTTCCACCGGCACGGCGACCTCAGCGAAGATGACTCGCGCCAATCCCCGGTGTGTGGTGGAGGGTACAGGAACCGCGTGGGGGGCAAACTTCCCGTGTCCTCATCCTCAGAAGACCTCCTCAGCCCTAGCCCGCTGTCGGAGACGGTGGAGCTAAAACCCTTCCTGCATGAGGAGGAGCCCCAGGAGAGAGAGGAGACAGCAGGGGAGTTAGGACAGAGGGACAGAGAGAGACATCCCGTAAGGGCCACCACCAACGGAGGGGAAGTGAACGGATCGTATGAGGAGAAGCAGGCAGAGGAAACCGACACCTCCAGAGAGACTTCGAGAGTGACAGACTCAAGGTCCACAAATGATGCCACCGTCGGGGACAAGACTTCCGAGGACACCTATGATACCCCAGCTACCCCAGCCCAGGATGAAGCCCAGGATGAGGCAGAAGCCCGTGGGATGGAGGTGGAGAATGCCTCCTCCAGGCCCAGAGTCTTTCCAGAGGACCAGGCAGAAGAGCCCAATGAGGAATACAGTGGGAACGAGAGGGTGATTTTTAACGCGGACGGAGACGCTTGCTACCAGGGATGGGGGGAGAGCTGTACTGACCCTGAGGATGACCTTTACGGTGATGATGACGTCATCTATGACCCTGGGAATGATCTTACTGAGATCCCTGGTCTACCAGAGGAAGAGAAGGAGGATATCCCTCCGAAGAGGAAACTACGATTCAGCACCAAACCCATGATGGTAAGTCTGTTTTTTCATGTTGTGGCCTTTGACCTCATCAGTGTTGGGTAATATTTCTGGGTGTAAGGTGCTGGGTCAGGTTCATATTTCCCCCACTAATGCTTAAGGTTAGGATTGATGGAGGAAAATGTGACCCTAGATCTGTTAACATTTAATGTTTTTCGGGTCATATAATTATGATGAGATAATCTGAGTTTAGCCGACTCCCTTCATGTCCCAAAATACCATTTATAATACCATTAGTCAGGTAATACCATCAGTCAGATTATACCATTAGTCAAGTGATACCATCAGTCAAGTGATACCATTAGTCAGGTGATACCATCAGTCAGGTGATACCATCAGTCAGGTGATACCATTAGTCAGGTGATACCATTAGTCAAGTGATACCATCAGTCAGGTGATACCATCAGTCAGGTGATACCATTAGTCAGGTGATACCATTAGTCAAGTGATACCATCAGTCAGGTGATACCATCAGTCAGGTGATACCATTAGTCAGGTGATACCATTAGTCAAGTGATACCATCAGTCAGGTGATACCATTAGTCAGGTGATACCATTAGTCAGGTGATACCATTAGTCAAGTGATACCATCAGTCAGGTGATACCATTAGTCAGGTGATAGCATTAGTCAAGTGATACCATCAGTCAGGTGATACCATTAGTCATGTGATACCATTAGTCAGGTGATACCATTAGTCAAGTGATACCATCAGTCAGGTGATACCATTAGTCAGGTGATACCATTAGTCAGGTGATACCATTAGTCAGGTGATACCATCAGTCAGGTGATACCATCAGTCAGGTGATACCATTAGTCAGGTGATACCATTAGTCAAGTGATACCCTTAGTCAGGTGATACCATTAGTCAGGTGATACCATTAGTCAAGTGATACCATCAGTCAGGTGATACCATTAGTCAGGTGATACCATCAGTCAGGTGATACCATTAGTCAGGTGATACCATTAGTCAAGTGATACCCTTAGTCAGGTGATACCATTAGTCAGGTGATACCATTAGTCAAGTGATACCCTTAGTCAGGTGATACCATTAGTCAGGTGATACCATTAGTCAAGGGATACCATTAGTCAGGTGATACCATTAGTCAGGTGATACAATCAGTCAGGTGATACCATTAGTCAGGTGATACCATTAGTCAAGTGATACCATTAGTCAGGTGATACCATCAGTCAGGTGATACCATCAGTCAGGTGATACCATTAGTCAGGTGATACAATCAGTCAGGTGATACCATTAGTCAGGTGATACCATTAGTCAAGTGATACCATTAGTCAGGTGATACCATTAGTCAGGTGATACCATCAGTCAGGTGATACCATCAGTCAGGTGATACCATTAGTCAGGTAATACCATTAGTCAGGTGATACCATTAGTTAGGTGATACCATCAGTCAGGTGATACCATCAGTCAGGTGATACCATTAGTCAGGTGATACCATTAGTCAGGTGATACCATCAGTCAGGTGATACCATCAGTCAGGTGATACCATTAGTCAGGTGATACCATCAGTCAGGTGATACCATCAGTCAGGTGATACCATTAGTCAGGTAATACCATTAGTCAGGTGATACCATTAGTTAGGTAATACCATTCGTCAGGTGATACCATTAGTCAGGTGATACCATTAGTCAGGTGATACCATCAGTCAGGTGATACCATCAGTCAGGTGATACCATTAGTCAGGTGATACCATTAGTTAGGTAATACCATTCGTCAGGTGATACCATTAGTCAGGTAACTTGTATTTGGAGATTTGAAAATAGAACACTCCTCAACCTACAGCACCAATGGTAGCTATGTCTCTCTGATGAAGAAGATGATGATGATGATGCAGTAGAGCGTAACAGCCATAAACTTATTTAACTATCTAGACAAAGCCTGGGGGTCTGGTAGCAATGTGGTATTCGGGGTCACACTGCTGCCTTCTGGGTAATGTGTGCATGAAAAGCTAACCGTATATTCGTCATCATTCTGGCTCAGCGGCCAGTCGGTCTTCACACCGGTAGAGACCTTGATGTGTTTTAACCTCCATTCCATGAGTGTGTCAGTCAGTTCATCAATGTTCTTGGTATTATTCACTAGCCACAAAACGGAAGCAAAGTGGCTGAAGTGGGCAGGGGCTACCTGAACTTGTTTTGGTTTAAGATGTAAATGTTTTGCTACGGTGTGAACTAATGAATATGACCCAGGTCTCCAAGTGGGAAATGGTGTGGATTGATTGGGTAACATTGTGAGCTGTGCATTAGATGTGTGTATCCTGCCGAGTCATGTTAAGTACATTTATCAGAATATGAAACAGGACAAGGAATTATGTTGATGTAGATTTTTAGAATATGTTTGCATCACATTTATGCATAGCAGGACAGATGAATTCAGCAAATGTATTCTGAATATATAAAACTCTTTATGTTATTAAAGTTCTTTTTTCAAAGGATTACATCCAGTTTATAATGGGTGCGTCTCAATTCAAATTCCTCCAGTTGGTTTATTTCCTTGTTCTTGAAGATCTGTTAACTCTCTGGGAAACAATGACTTCCCTGTCTGTGTTATTGCTACTGATATGAACAATAACACTGATCAAGAACTGTGTGTGTGTGAGAGAAGGGAGTGTGTGTTGTGTGTTAGTGTGTGTGCGTGTACGCGTGCTAGTGTGTGTGTGTGAAGGGAGTGTCTATCAAGATCAGAGGCTAGCTAAGACAAACATTCCACAGGTTTGGGATAGATCCTATTAACATGCTGTAACGGAGTAGAACAATTACCCCAGTTATATGTGATGTTGGACCGCTAATCTTCCTCACACACTTACACACACACACACACACACACACACACACAGGAGCAGCCGGAACACACACTCATGGAGGCACATAAATGCGCACACCAGCACACACACATATATACACACGTGTGTGCTGTGGCCTTTCCCTTACCAAAGAGGATAGGATCAGCGAGGTTTACTTTTTCGTACAGTATGAAGTATATCATATTCGTTGAATACCGTTATCAGATCACATCCCCACGCTACGCAAAAATGTTATTCTCAGATAAGCCAGCTGATTGTAAATGTTATTCTGTATATAGGTCTGTCAGCCGTGCTGCCCAAATGTATTATAATGATGCAAATAAACCATAACCAGCCATCACAATATGTAACAGTGACTGCTTTTAAAACATGAATATTGGGTTAAGAGTTCAACCATTTCATCCCACTGCTCCTATTAATATACAATATAAGGACTCAAAACATTTCCAAAGAGCTATAAAGAGGTTATTGTTCCAAGACAGTCTGTGTTTGTGCATGTGTGTGATACGATAATAGAAAATACAAAAACTACACATTCAAATTGAGTTTTGAGACTCTAAAATCAATCATGGTCAAACGTGTGTGTGTGTGTGTGTGTGTGTGTGTGTGTGTGTGTGTGTGTGTGTGTGTGTGTGTGTGTGTGTGTGTGTGTGTGTGTGTGTGTGTGTGTGTGTGTGTGTGTGTGTGTGTGTGTGTGTGTGTGTGTGTGTGTGTGTGTGTGTGTGTGTGTGTGTGTGTTGAAATGTTAAGCAGCTCCAGACATCTGTTCTCCCAGAGAAGGTATTACCTCTTGCTCTTTAATCATATATAATATTAAACTGAGGCAGTGTTTCTTTCTCCCTCTCTCTCTCCCCTCTCCTTCTCTATCTCCCCTCTCCTCTCTCTCTCCCCTCTCCTCTCTCCCCTCTCCTTCTCTATCTCTATCTCCCCTCTCATTCTCTATCTCCCCTCTCCTCTCTCTCTCCCCTCTCATTCTCTATCTCCCCTCTCCTTCTCTATCTCTCTCCCTTCTCTCTCTTCCCTCTCCTCTCTCTCTCTCTCCCCTCTCCTTCTATCTCCCCTCTCCTTCTCTCTCTCTCCCTTCTCTCTCTTCCCTCTCTTCTCTCTCTTCCCTCTCCTCTCTCCCCTCTCCTTCTTTATCTACCCTCTCCTTCTCTCTCTCTCCCCTCTCCTTCTTTATCTACCCTCTCCTTCTCTCTCTCTCTCCCCCCTCTCCTCTCTCTCTCCCCTCTCATTCTCTATCTTCCCTCTCCTTCTCTATCTCTATCTCCCCTCTCCTCTCTATCTCCCCTCTCCTTCTCTATCTCTCTCCCTTCTCTCTCTTCCCTCTCCTCTCTCTCTCCCCTCTCCTTCTCTATCTCCCCTCTCCTTCTCTATCTCTCTCCCTTCTCTCTCTTCCCTCTCCTCTCTCTCTCCCCTCTCCTTCTCTATCTCTCTCCCTTCTCTCTCTTCCCTCTCCTCTCTCTCTCCCCTCTCCTTATTTGTCTACCCTCTCCTTCTCTCTCTTCCCTCTCCTCTCTCTCTCCCCTCTCCTTCTTTGTCTACCCTCTCCTTCTCTCTCTCTCTCCCCCCTCTCCTCTCTCTCTCCCCTCTCTTTTTCTCTCTCTCCCACAGCGAACAAACAGTGTTCTGTCTTTTGTTCCGGCTCATGAAAGAGATATTTCTCCCTGAGCTTGGCCCTTCACTGGGGCTGACCACGCAGGAGACCCGCTTGACCCCGAGGCAGGCAAACTTACAATGAAGAACATTGAAATGAATAGATGTAGTCAGTTAATCTTACTTAAAAAATATATGTAATATGTCTTGGTGCCTCTCAAAGTGGATAAAATGATCTTGACATCCCGTTTCTAAACCTTAAAGGGACAATCTGCAGTTGCTATATTAATTTTTGGAGTTATAAATGAATTATATTTACCTATTGATTCTTGAATAATTTAACTTATGAATAACTCATGAGTTTAAAGTACTACTTGATCTTGGTATTTTGCTAGGATCCCCATTAACTGTTGCGAAAGCAGCAGCTATTCTTCCTGGGGTCCACACAAAACATATCGTACCGCATCAGAACCCAAAATGTTTATTCCAATGTTTGTAAACAAAGTAGATGTAAACACGCACTATATAGACTATAAACATGGTTAAAGCTATAATCTTGATACAATGGATGGTCAGTTCTTTCATTCACTCTCAGTCCTTTTCATGTCTATTCATTTGAGAGTGGTTACATTTCTCGTGCTCCAGTCCTCAGGTTTTCTGTTGTTTCAACCTCTGATTCCTGCTTTAATAGATCTGAGAATCTATTTGGAGGCTGCTGGTGGCTTGGGGAAAACTGGTACATAAAGCTTGTGGCGGCTGGCGATATAAAAACACACTTTGTTTATTCCTTTCTGCATTGATGCACACAGATGCAGAAATATCTATTTATGCCGATATACGTCTCTATACAAACAGAATGCTTGTTTAACTAACTGATTTTTATTGTTTATATCTAGGCACCAGATGATCTCCATACACCCATTTATCTGTCAGTGTGTGGAGGGACATTGCTCGGCTCGTCCGAGGCAGAGCCAGCCTCTTCTCATGGTGGGTCTGGGTCTGACACATAGGACATCAGTCTTACTGGTCATTGGATCCACTCAGCTTATCCTTGGCATCATGGCCTCCTCAGCCAGTCATTGGTTGCATCCAAAAAGGCAGCCTTTTGCCTACTTAGTGCACTACTTATGACCAGGGCCCATTGGGCTGTAAAGAGAATAGGGTGCCATTTAGGGCACATACATGGTCACATCTCAAGACTCTGCTGTGCTGGTGTGTTACTGTGCAGCTCCCTCTGTAGCCTCCAGGTTCTACAGTCACAGTTCATATCATATAGGATTAGAATGGTCAATCCAGAACATGAGAAATGGGATGCTTTAGGATTCTTTGATCTATATAGCTCACCCTTAATCCACATTGAATCATTCTGGGGAATAGCAGAATACTTACACAGAGAACTACAGTACTGTGTGCCTTTGCACCAAGGACTTTTCAACATTAGTAACTAACTGTCTGTTCTAATTGAATGGTCATTTGCTCTTGTTCAGGATACTGGTAATCCAAACAAGGGCCTCTACCACCTCTTTCTGAGATTCTCTCCCTGTCACTGTCCCCTCTCCTCTTTATTGCCTTTAATAAATACTGGCTCTTGTGACAGCTTCCTTGCCTGAGAACTAGAAACCTATGTGAGCTCTCCAAGCTATCACAGAGGCTTTATCTCAATGGGTTACCACAGTCATGTGGTCTGAAGGAGACTCTGGTTCAAACCCAGTGGGTCACACCTACTGTTGTAGGACCTATAGTCCCTCGCTTTCTCTGATTCCTTCCCTATCTTCCTCCACTTCAATGGTGTTTATAGCAGCTGTAATGAAACGTTTGTGTCTAATATGGAAAAGTTGCTTTTGCCTCAGCTGTGACATCTTGATTTCCTAATGGAATGAAGCACATGTGAAGGACTGACTGGTAGGCAGAGGCACTAGTGAATGAACATTGAAGTGATTGTGTAATTGTATCCTCTCTGTGCTGCACTTACATCAAATAGGCTAGCGTTTAGTCTGTTAGGGTTTCTGCTCACCGTTTAGCCCACTGTACTCAATCAGTTACATGCTGAGTAGTGAAGAATGTAGCTCTGAAGAACCAAAGGCATATTAAATCAATGTGGAGAGGAGTAGGTCTATTCTGAGAGGGGCTGAATTTATTGAACAGTCAGCATTACAGAGAAAGTATGGACAGTTTTATGTTGTACTCTACCTTTGTTTTCATTTGACTCTGATAAAGGGTTGGGATTGTCTAGTTCAGGGTGTTAGTGTGCATTCCTCTACAAATGGTCAAGAGCTGTGCATCCTCCATAACACAACCAAGCCGCACTGCCCACATAACCCGGAAGGTATCTTTCTACATGAAATAACATCATCATCTGAAAATGTTAGCCTTTTCCCCATTTAAAAAACATAAACATTAAGCCCTTTTTATGGTCTCCAATGGGTTGGGATTGTCTAGTTCAGGGTGTAGGTGAAGGTCAAGAGCAGTGCATCCTCCATAACACAACCAAGCCGCACTGCCCACATAAGGAAACACCATATACCTGGCGACTGTGTCAGCATGCATTGCACCTGGCCCGCCACAGGAGTTGCTAGAGCGTGATGGCACAGGAACATCCCTGCCAGCCAAATCCTCCCCTAACCTGGATGATGCTGGGCCATTTGTGGGTCTCCCAGGAACAGACCGCTGCAACAGAGCCTGGACTCAAACCAGGATCTCTAGTGGCACAGCTAGCACTGCGATGCAGTGCCTTAGACCACTGTTCCACTCGGGAGGCCCCTTCACTTTAGCCTCCTAACAGGATTAGGTCCTCTAGCCTGGCTACAGATCTGTTTGTACTTGAGCCAACAATGCAGACTATCAAAGGTAGTCTGAGGATTAATTGTCTAAAGCACATCTGGACAAGGCTATAGCATAGGGGCATAGGGGCTAAAGAGCCTCCGGAAGAGGCTGATATTCAGGGACAGAGAGACTGAGGATTTTGTTCGTATACAGTTGATAGGTTGTTTTCCCTTCTAAATATTCAGAGAGAATTTGGTGCTATTCTTGTGTGAACAAAACCATCGCACACAGGTCTATGACAATGTCTCTCTCTCCATCCCCACCCTCCCTCTGACTGAACTCAGTGAAGCAGTGTGACTCCCTCCCGTCAGACTGAACAATCTGTAATCTGTGTTGGGCTGTAATGAGACCGACCACGTAATCTGTGTTGGTCTGTAATGAGGCCGACCATGTAATCTGTGTTGGTCTGTAATGAGGCCGACCATGTAATCTGTGTTGGTCTGTAATGAGACCGACCATGTAATCTGTGTTGGTCTGTAATGAGACCGACCACGTAATCTGTGTTGGTCTGTAATGAGACCGACCATGTAATCTGTGTTGGTCTGTAATGAGACCGACCATGTAATCTGTGTTGGTCTGTAATGAGACCGACCATGTAATCTGTGTTGGTCTGTAATGAGACCGACCATGTAATCTGTGTTGGTCTGTAATGAGACCGACCATGTAATCTGTGTTGGTCTGTAATGAGATGAAACATGTAATCTGTGTGGGGCTGTAATGAGACCGATTATGTAATCTGTGTTGTGCTGTAATGAGACTGAACCAGTAATCTGTGTTCGTCTGTAATGAGGCTGAATTTGTAATATGTGTTGGGCTGTAATGTAATCTGTATTCTTCCACATTTTGTTACGTTACAGCCTTATTTTACAATGGATTAAATTAACAAATGATCCTCAGCAATCAACAAACAATACCCCTTAATGACAAAGCAAAAACAGATTTTTTGACATTTGAGCAAATGTATCAAATATTTTAAACAGAAAGACCTTATTTGAATAACTATTCAGACCCTTTGCTATGAGACTCGAAATTGAGCTCAGATGCATCCTGTTTCCATTGAACGTCCTTGAGATGTTTCTACAACTTGACTGGAGTCCACCTGTGGTAAATTAAATTGATTGGACATGATTTGTAAAGGCACACACCTGTCTATATAAGGTCCCACAGTTGACAGTGCATGTCAGAGCAAAAACCAAGCCATGAGATCGAAGGAATTTTCCGTAGAGCGCCGAGACAGGATTGTGTCGATGCACAGATCTGGTGAAGGGTACCAATTTTTTTTCAGCATTGAAGGTGAACACGGTGGTCTCCATCATTCTTAAATGGAATAAGCTTGGAACCACCAAACTCAGCAATCGGGGGAGAAGGGCCTTGGTCAGGGAGGTGACCAAGAACCCGATGGTCACTTTGATAGAGCTCTAGAGTTCCTCTGTGGAGATGGGAGAACCTTCCAGAAAGGTCCAACTCTGAAGCACAACACCAATAAGGCCTTTATGGTAGAGTGGCCAGACGGAAGGCACTCCTCAGTAAAAGGCACATGACAGCCCGCTTGGAGTTTGTCAAAATGCACCTAAAGACTCAGACCATGAGAAACAAGATTCTCTGGTATGATGAAACCAAGATTGAACTCTTGGCCTGAATGCCAAGCGTCACATCTGGAGGAAACCTGGTACCATCCCTACGGTGAAGCAAGGTGTTGGCAGAATCTTGGGGATGTTGGGGATGTTTTTCAGTGGCAAGGACTGGGAGACTCGTCAGGATTGAGGCAAAGATGAACGGGTCAAAGTACAGAGAGATCCTTGATGAAAACCTGTTCCAGAGCGCTCAGGACCTCAGACTGGGGCGAAGGTTCACCTTCCAACAGAAAAACAACCCTAAGCACACAGCCAAGACAACGCAAGAGTGGCTTCAGGACAAGTCTCTGAATTTCCTTGAGTGGCCCAGCCAGAGCCCAGACTTAAACCTGATTGATCATCTCTAGAGAGACCTGAAAATAGCTGTGCAGCAACGCTCCCCATCCAACCTGACAGAGCTTGAGAGGATCTCAGAGAGGAATGGGAGAAACTCCCCAAATACAGGTGTGCCAAGCTTTTAGCGTCATACCCAAGAAGACTTGAGGCTGTAATCACTGCCAAAGGTGCTTCAACAAAGTACTGAGTAAAGGGTCTGAACACTTAAGTAAATGTTTTCTTTTTAATAAATTAGCGGAAATTTCTGAGGTATTGTGTGTAGATTGATGAGGGGAAAAATCAATTGAATAAGTTTCAGAATAAGGCTGTAACCTAACAAAATGAGGAAAAAGTCAAGGGGTCTGAATACTTTCTGACTGCACTGTTTATCCCTCTGTGTGTATTATTCATGATGTGGTGTTTTTGTTTGCTTGTTTCGGTGACACCCAACCCTCTGGGATTACATGTGTAATGATCCAGGAAACCTGAGCCGAGGCCTGTGGTTATGGAGGCCTCCTGCCCAGTCTGTCGTCAGTTGTTGGTCGATGATGTGTAGAGAGGTCCGTGTCAGTCGCCTCTCGTCCCCTCTTGTCACTTCACTGTCCTCTCACAGAGGCAGAGCGCGTCGTATTGTCCCGATGCCCTGTTCTTACAGAACACCAGATGAACATCCCAAATTGCACCCTATTCCCTAGTGCACTACGTAGGGAATGGGGTGCTGTTTGGGACTGAACCTAGGAGGCCTCTTAACAGTGATACAGTGTTCAGTGTTGTGCAGAGCCACCCAGCCAAGAGTGCTACTGCCATCTCACTCCGTGCTCTCGCCCGTTGTGGGTCAAACACTAATGCATCAGAGATTCTCTGAGGCCAACACGTGGAAAGTTAAAAACACATACAATACAGTATGTTGCACTGTATACAATGTTCAAGTGAGCTACTGTCATCAACCAAGTGAAGGAATGATGGAATGGTTGAAATTCTCTATGGCAGTTTCCATGATATTGTCAGTGTAGCTCACAATCTATCAGGCAACCAACCCAGTCATTCTAACTAGCCTAATGAATAACATGGGATTTGAGAGGGCGTATGGATTGAAGAGACACATTATAGTAGTTAGTGCCTTAACAACCATGGTGCTTTTGTTAGCATGGAGAATGTATGCCCCTCCTGCCCACACATTGAATGCGTTCCAAATGGCACTCTATTCCCTATATTGAGCCCTACGGGCCCTGGTCAAAAGTAGTGCACTACAAAGGGAATAGGGTGCCATTTGGGACGTTACCATTGTATGTGAAGGAGGCGAATGCATGACATGAAGGAGACAATTATTGACTTCCCATTCAGGGTCTGTCATTCTTTCTTGGGCAGATAAGCTGCCAACAGGGTCAGCGATTTGGTTCATGTCAAGTAACAAGCCAAGCAAGGAAAAGTAACCTGGATGGATTTAAGGCCTGTATGCAAACATTTCTGGATGGGTTGTCTTTATAGAAAAGTCTAGCGCTGTGCTTGTCAAGCTGGAGATCTGTTGTTGTGCGTCCCAAATGGCACCCTATTCATGATGTAGTGTACTACTTTTGACCAGGGCCCATAGTTCTGACTCATCACATTCTCTCTCCACAACAACATGCTCTTTTCACAGAGGCCAATGTTACTCTGCTCTGCGCTGCCTGCAGGTTTTGGAAAAGACTGAGGAGGAAAATTCTCCCTTCTCTTTCTCTTCCTTAGTTTCTCTCTCCATTCTCTGTTTCTCTCTAACCCCCCTTCTCTCTCTCTCTCTCGCTCTCTCTCACTCTCTCTCTCTAATGATGTAGGCCATCATTGTAAATAAGAATTTGCTCTTAACTGACTTGCCTTGTTAAAAAAGGTTAAATAAAAAATGAAAATAAATAAAATAACCCATCTTCTCTCTCTCTCTCTCTCTCTCTCTCTCTCTCTCTCTCTCTCTCTCTCTCTCTCTCTCTCTCTCTCTCTCTCTCTCTCTCTCTATCAAATCAAATGACTTTATAGGCATGGGAAACATATGTTTACGTTGCCAAAGCAAGTGAAATAGATATAAACAAAAGTGAAATAAACAATATAAAATTAACAGAAAACATTACACTCACATATGTTCCAATGGAATAGACAAGAAACAAAATCTAAATAAACAAGGGAAATATTAGTAAACATTAAACTCACAAAGGTTTTAGAAGAATATTGACATTTCAAATGTACAGTGTTGTATCAATGAACAAATAGTTGGAGTACGATCAGATCAGTGTGATCTGTGGAAAATGTGTGTCTCTAATGTGCTCAAAAATTTGGCAGGAAGTTAGGAAGTGTAGCTTAGTTTCCACCTCATTTTGTGAGAAGTGTGCATATACTGTAGCCTGTAATCTCTTGAGAGCCAGGTCTGCCTACGGTGGCCTCTCTCAATGGAAAGGCTATGTTCACTGAGTCTGTACATACAGTAGTCAAGGATTTTCTTCATTTAGGGTCAGTCACAGTGGTCAGGTATTCTGCCACTGTGTACTCTCTGTTTAGGGGCAAATAGCATTCCAATTTGCTCTGTTTTCTGGTTGATTCTTTCCACTGTGTTTTTGCTTTCTCATATTTTGGTTGGGTCTAATTGTGTTGCTATCCTGGGGCTCTGTGGGGTTTGTTTGTATTTGTGAACAGAGCCCCAGAACCAGCTGGCTGAAGGGACTCTTCTCTTGGTTCGTCTCTCTCTAGGTGAGGGCTTTGTGGTAGAATGTGTGGGCATTGCTTCCTTTTAGGTGGTTGTAGAATTGAACTACTCCTTTCTGGATTTTGATAACTAGTGGGTACATTCCTAATTATACACTGCATGCATTGTTAGGGGTTTTGCATTGTTCACAAAGTATATTTTTGCAGAATTTTGCATGCAGTCTTCATTTGGACCTCACAACCATGGAGGGCAATGGGCTCTATGACTGATTCAAGTATTTTTAGCCAGATCCTAATTAGGATGTTGAGTTCAATGTTCCTTTTGATGGCATAGAAGACCCTTCTTGCCTTGTCTCTTAGATCGTTCACAGCCCTGTGGCTGTTACCTGTGGTGTTGATGTTTAGGCCGAGGTAGGTATTCTTTGTGTGCTCTAGGGCCATAGTGTCCTGGCTGACTGGCGGATCATGGCAGACTGGCGGCTCTGGCGGCTCCTTGCAGACTGGCGGCTCCTTGCAGACTGGCGGCTCTGGCGGCTCCTTGCAGACTGGCGGCTCTTTGCAGACTGGCGGCTCTGGCGGCTCTTTGCAGACTGGCGGCTCTGGCGGCTCTTTGCAGACTGGCGGCTCTGGCGGCTCCTTGCAGACTGGCGGCTCTGACTGGCAGCTCAGACTGGCGGCTCTGGCGGATCCTGGCTGAATGGCGGCTCTGGCGGATCCTGGCTGAATGGCGACTCTGGCGGATCCTGGCTTACTGGCGGCTCTGAAGGATCCTGGCTGACTGGCGGCTCTGGCGGATCCTGTCGGCTCTGGCGGCTCCTTGCAGACTGGCGGGAGACTCTAGCAGCTCTGGACAGGCAGGAGACTCTAGCAGCTCTGGACAGGTGAGGCGCACTGTAGGCCTGGTGCGTGGTGCCGGCACTGGTGGTACTGGGCCGAGGACACGCACCTCAGGACTAGTGCGGGGAAGAGAAACAGGGAGTACTGGGCTCTGGACATGCACAGGAAGCCTGGTGCGGGGGGCTGCCACCGGAGGACTGGTGCGTGTAGGTGGCACTGGACGTGCAGGGCCAGGGAGGTGCACAGGAGGCCTGGTGCGTGACGCTGGCACAGTCTTCACCATACGACGAGCACGCACCTCAGGACGAGTATGGAGAGCTGACCCAGGTGCCATCAAATCCCCTACACGCTCCGTCGGGCGAATGCCGTGCCTCATGCACCAACACAGCACCTCCCTCATAACTCTCTCTCCTCCAATTTCCCCATTAACTCCTTCACGGTCTCTGCTTCGCTCACCTCCAACACCGGCTCTGGTTCCATCCTTGGCTCCTCACGGCAAGCAGGGGGAGTTGGCTCAGGTCTGACTCCTGATTCTCCCTGTGCCTCCCCCCAAGAAAGTTTTGGGGCTTCCTCTCGGGCTTCCTCCCGCGCCGCCGTGCTCGTTTCGCCAACTCCATTCTCCTGTAACCCTCCTCACACTGCTCCAGCGAATCCCAGGCGGGCTCCGGCACTCTCCCTGGGTCGACCGCCCACCTGTCTATCTCTTCCCAAGTTGTATAGTCCAGATACTGCTCCCATGTCCAGAAATCCTGACATCGCTGCCGCTCCTGCCCGTTACCACACTGCTTGGTCCTGTTGAGGTGCGTGGTTCTGTAACGGTTTTCTTCCTGGGAAGGAGAGGAGGACCGAAATGCAACGTAGTTCGTGTTCAACATATTTAATAAAAGACGATAATGTGAACACTACACAAATACAAAATAACAAATGTGGCAAAACCCGAAACAGTCCTATCTGGTGCAGAGAACACAAAGACAGGAAACAACCACCCACAAAGTACTCACAGAATATGGCTGCCTAAATATGGTTCCCAATCAGAGACAACGATTGACCGGTGCCTCTAATTGAGAACCAATCTAGGCAACCATAGACCTATAAATTAACTAGAAATGAAACAGCCCCATAAACATACAAAAACCCCTAGACCAGGCATAACACATACATCCCCCATGTCACACCCTGACATAACCAAAATAATAAAGAAAACAAAGATAGCTAAGGCCAGGGCGTGACAGTTTGTTTGTCAATAAAGGTGTGCAGGGTGTATACATGGTCTGTCGGACGGTATTTTGGTAAGAAGCCAATTTGACATGTGCTCAGGACATTGTTTTCACAGAGGAAATGTTGGAGTCTGCTGATAATGATACTGCAGAGGATTTTTCAGAGATTGTGCTGACTCATATGACTCTGTATTGGTTTCAAGTGGATTGGGGTGATCAGGTCTTGGTTCCAAATATTAGGAATATGCCAGAGCTGAAGATGATGCTGAAGAGTTTAAAAATAGCCTATTTGTGGTCTGTGTATTTTATAATTTTGTTTAGAAAAACATCAACACCACAGGCCTTTTTGGGTTGGAGGGTTTGTATTTTGTAATTGGAGAATCCAGTGGGTTCTGGTAGGCTTTAATAGTTGATTCTAAGTTTAGTATATGATCATGGGTTTTTCCTCTTGGTTCTTTGTTAAATGGTAGAAAAGGTTGGAGAAGTGGTTTATCTGATTCTATGAATTCTTCAATCACAATGAGCTGTTTTCTGTCACGCTGTTCCTTCTTTTTTCTTAGTGTATTTCTGTATTGTTTTAGTGTTTCACCTACTGTAGGAGTTCCCTAGAAAACCTACCATTGACTATGTACAGTTGAAGTTGGAAATTTACATACACCTTAGCCAAATACATTTAATACAGTTTTTCACAACTCCTGACACTTAATCCTAGTAAAAGTTCCCTTTCTTAGGTCAGTTAGGATCACCACGTTATTTTATGAATGTGAATTGTCAGAATAATAGTAGAGAGAATGATTTATTTCAGCTTTTATTTCTTTCAACACATTCCCAGTGGGTCAGAAGTTTACATGCACTCAATTAGTATTTGGTAGCAATACCTTTAAATTGGTTAACTTTGGTCAAATGTTTCAGGTAGCCTTCCACAAGCCTCCCACAATAAGTTGGGTGAATTTTGGTCCATTCCTCCTGACAGAGCTGGTGCAACTGAATCAGGTTTGTAGGCCTCCTTGCTTGCATGCTTTTTCAGTTCTGCCCACAAATTTTGAATAGGATTGATTTCAGGGCTTTGTGATGGCCACTCCAATACCTTGACTTTGTTGTCCTTAAGCCATTTTGCCACAACTTTGGACGTTTGCTTGGGGTCATTGTCCATTTGGAAGACCCATTTGCGACCAAGCTTTAACTTCCTTACTGATGTCTTGAGATGTTGCTTCAATATATCCTTATAATTTTCCTTCCTCATGAAGCCATCTATTTTGTGAAGTGCACCAGTCCCTCCTGTAGCAAAGCACCCCCACAACATGATGCTGCCACCCCCGTGCTTCACAGTCGGGATGGTGTTCTTCGGCTTGCAAGCCTCCCCCTTTTTCCTCCAAACATAATGATGGTCGTTATGACCATACAGTTCTATTTTTGTTTCATCAGAGCAGAGGACATTTCTCCAAAAAGTACGATCTTTGTCCCCATGTGCAGTTGCAAACCGTAGTCTAGCTTTTTTATGGCAGTTTTGGAGCAGTGGCTTCTTCCTTGCTGAGCGGCCTTTCAGGTTATAAGTCGATATAGGACTCGTTTTACTGTGGATACTTTACTGTGGATACTTTTGTACCTGTTTCCTCCAGCATCTTCACAAGGTTCTTTGCTGTTGTTCTGGGATTGATTTGCACTTTTTGCACCAAAGTATGTTCATCTCTAGGAGACAGAACACGTCCTGAGCGTTATGATGGCTGCGTGGTCCCATGGTGTTTATACTTGCATACTATTGTATGTACAGATGAACGTGGTACCTTCAGGCATTTGGAAATTGCTTCCAAGGATGAACCAGACTTGTGGAGGTCTGCAAAAAAAATTCTGAGGTCTTGGATGATTACTTTTGATTTTCCCATGATGTCAAGCACAGAGGCACTGAGTTTGAAGGTAGGCCTTGAAATACATCCACAGGTACACCTCCAATTGACTCAAATTATGTCAATTAGCCTATCAGAAGCTTCTAAAGCCTTGACATAATTTTCTGGAATTTTCCAAGCTGTTTAAAGGCATAGTCAACTTCTGATCCACTGGAATTGTGATATAGTGAATTATAAGTGAAATAATCTGTCTGTAAACAATTGTTGGAAAAATGACTCGTGTCATGCACAAAGTAGATGTCCTAACCGACTTGCCAAAACTATAGTTTGTTCACAAGACATTTGTGGAGTGGTTGAAAAACTAGTTTTAATGACTCCAACCTAAGTGTATGTAAACTTCCGACTTCAACTGTACATACCCAGCGTGCGACAGAGCTGCAGGAGTTGCGACCTGTTTTTGTTGGTTATGTTGTCGTAGTTGTGCCTAGGGGGGCATATGTGGGAGGGAATGCTGTCAACTCCAGGTAGGTGTTTGGCCCCCTGTGTGCTGAGGGTGTCAGGTTCTTGTCCAGTTCTGGCATTTAGATCATCCCAGAATAGTACATGCCCCTCGGCCTGGAAATGATTGCTCTCCCCCTCTAGGATGGAGAAGCTGTTTTCATTAAAGTACTGTATGGGGATTCTAGTGGGGGTATATACAGTAGGTAGACCACAGGAGGACATGTTTCTCTGTTGAGATCATTTCCTTTTGAATTCCTAGCCAAATGTAAAATGTTCCTGTTTTGATTAATTTAATAGATTCAATTATGTCTATCGTATACCAAATGAGCATACCCCCTGAGTCCGTTCCCTGTTCCACACCTGGTAGTTTGGTGGATGGGACTACCAGGCCTCTGTAACCTTGAGGGCAACCAGTGGGCCCATCACCTCTATACCATGTTTCTTGTAGGATGACAACATCTGTATTTATTTTGTGAAGTCCAGGTTCCTGCTCTTTAGGCCAAAGGCAGATGACCTCAGGCCTCAGGATGAGATGGTGAAGGCTTGGTGTTCTATAAAGGGTCCAGTGTTGTTAGTGGTGTTGTTTGCCCTCAGACCAGTAAGTGTGAGTGGTGCCTGCTGAGCATCTGGTACATTCCATTGGCTTGGGCTAGTGTAAGAGTGGGGGTTTGGCATGTTTGCCTGCTCACGGCCTGGGCTTATGTGTAACTTTCATGTTGAGGCCCTTTTTGCAGGAGTTGGGAGCATAGGGTGGGCAGGAGGGGCAAATGTCAGATCTGAGAGGGCCTATATGGGGTGTGGGCATGGTTGGTTTGGGGGGAGGTATTGATTGGTGGGGGTGTGGATGGGGATGTGGCTGGTGGTGCTGTGGTCTGGGTTTACAGTAGGTCCTCTAGGTGTAGGTCTGTGGGGGGGGGGGGTGTCTGGTGGTGTTGTGGTTTTGATATACAGTAGGTCCTCTAGGTGTAGGTCTGGGGGGGGGGGTCTGGTGGTGTTGTGGTCTGGATATACAGTAGGTCCTCTAGGTGTAGGTCTGGGGGGGGGTCTGGTGGTGTTGTGGTCTGGATATACAGTAGGTCCTCTAGGTGTAGGTCTGGGGGGGTCTGGTGGTGTTGTGGTCTGGATATACAGTAGGTCCTCTACTTGTAGGTCTGGGGGGTCTGGTGGTGTTGTGGTCTGGATATACAGTAGGCCCTCTAGGGGTAGGTCTGGGGGGTCTGGTGGTGTTGTGGTCTGAATGTACAGTAGGTCCTCTAGGTGTAGGTCTGGGGGTCTGGTGGTATTGTGGTCTGAATGTACAGTAGGTCCTCTAGGTGTATTTCTGGGGGGGGGTCTGGTGGTGTTGTGGTCTGGATGTACAGTGGGTTCTCTAGGTGTAGGTCTGGGGGATCTGGTGGTGCTGTGGTCTGGATGTACAGTATGTTCTCTGGGGGGTCTGGTGGTGTTGTGGTCTGGATATACAGTAGGTCATCTAGGTGTAGGTCTGGGGGTGGTCTGGTGGTGTTGTGGTCTGGATGTACAGTGGGTTCTCTAGGTGTAGGTCTGGGGGGATCTGGTGGTGCTGTGGTCTGGATGTACAGTATGTTCTCTGGGGGGTGGTCTGGTGGTGTTGTGGTCTGGATATACAGTAGGTCATCTAGGTGTAGGTCTGGGGGGGTCTGGTGGTGCTGTGGTCTGGATGTACAGTAGGTCCTCTAGGTGTAGGTCTGGGGGGGTCTGGGAGAGTGTCTCACTGGTCTGGGCAGGGTGTCCATTGATCTGTTGCTCCTGTGTCAGGTGTTTGGGCTGCGGTTGAGGGCGATGTCCTTTAGGTTATTGGCGATGGTGGGCACTGCTGCCTTGTATAGGTGGATCTGGTTGTAAAGGCTGATCAAGTCCAGGGGAGAGTGGTGGGCCAGGTTGACATTTGGTTTTGATCGCAAGAAATACTTGCTTTTACCCGCTGTGTGGTGGCAATAACTACTTGTGATGTGGCCACTAGAGGTCGGCCGATTAATCGGAATGGCCGATTAATTAGGGCCAATTTCAAGTCTTCGTAACATTTGGAAATCTGTATTTTTGGGCGCCGATTTGCCGATATATATTTTTTTACACCTTTATTTCATCTTTATTTAACTAGGCAAGTCAGTTAAGGACACATTCTTATTTTCAATGAAGCATTGTGCTGTTTATGACTTCAAACCTATCAACTCCCAAGATGAGGCTGGTGTGACTGAAGTGAAATGGCTGGCTAGTTAGCGCGCGCTAATAGCGTTTCAAACTTCACTGAGCTTCATCTGAACTTCACTTGCTCTGAGCCTTGGGGTGGTTGTTTCCCTTGCTCTGCATGGATCACGCTGCTTCGATGTGGTGGCTGTTGTCGTTGTGTTGCTGGTTCGAGCCCAGGGAGGAGCGAGGAGAGGGACGGAAGCTATACTGTTACACTGGCAATACTAAAGTGCCTATAAGAACATCCAATAGTCAAAGGTTAATGAAATACAAATGGTATAGAGGGAAATAGTCCTATAATAACCACAACCTAAAACTTCTTACTTGGGAATATTGAAGACTCATGTTAAAAGGAACCACCAGCTTTCATATGTTCTCATGTTCTGAGCAAGGAACTGAAACGTTAGCTTTCTTACATAGCACATATTGCACTTTTACGTTCTTCTCCAACACTTTTTGTTTTTGCATTATTTAAACCAAATTGAACATGTTTCATTATCTACTTGAGGCTAAATTGATTTTATTGATGTATTATATTAAGTTAAATATTGTAATTGTTATTATTACAAATACATGGTTTATTATATTTTTTAATCGGCCGATTAATCGGTATCGGCTTTTTTGGCCCTCCAATAATCGGTATCGGTATGAAAAAACATGAAAAATCCTAATCGGTCGACCTCTATTGGCCACCGTTTGAGTGCTGTGGCCACCCTTTCCTGCTGTGCTCTCAGGTCGTTTGTGCCTATAGCGGGGCAAAAAAGTATTTAGTCAGCCACCAATTGTGCAAGTTCTCCCACTTAAAAAGATGAGAGAGGCCTGTAATTTTCATCATAGGTACACTTCAACTATGACAGACGAAATGAGAAAAAAAATCCAGAAAATATTTATTATATAATATATATTTTTTATTTTATATATATAAAATCACATTGTAGGATTTTACATTTATTTATTTGCAAATTATGGTGGAAAATAAGTATTTGGTCAATAACAAAAGTTTATCTCAATACTTTGTTACATAGTCTTTGTTGGCAATGACAGAGGTCAAACGTAAGTCTTCACAAGGTTTTCACACACTGTTGCTGGTATTTTGGCCCATTCCTCCATGCAGATCTCCTCTAGAGCAGTGATGTTTTGGGGCTGTTGCTGGGCAACACGGACTTTCAACTCCCTCCAAAGATTTTCTATGGGGTTGAGATCTGGAGACTGGCTAGGCCAGTTTTTTGTTATTTCTGGACCTTTTTGGAATATCATTATATTTGTTTTTTTTTAGGTTAACGGTCAAAGCCCAGGTCTGACAGAACCTGTGAAGATGATCTAGGTGCTGCTGTAACCCATCTTTAGTGGGAGACAGCAGCACCAGGTCATCTGCGTACAGCAGACACTTGATTTCAGTGTCGTGTAGGGTGATACCAGGTGCTGCCGAGTCTTCTAATGTTTTTGCCAATTCATTAATGTAAATGTTAAATAGTGTTGGACTTATTGGCCAGCCCTGTTTCACTCCCCGTCCCTGAGAGAAGTAGTCTGTTTGCTTGTTGCCAATTTTAACCGCACATTTGTTTTTAGTGTACATTGATTTAATAAAATCATATGTTTTCCCTCCAATACCACTTTCTATTAGTTTATTAAAAAAACTTTGTGCCAAATTGAATCAAATGCTTTCTTGAAATCTACAAAACACAAGGAGATTTCGCCTTTGTTTTGGTTTACTTGTTTATCTATTAGAGTGTGGAGGGTGTAAATGTGGTCTGTTGTACGATAATGTTTTCGAAATCCAATCTGGCTTCTGCTCAGGACGTTGTGTTCGTCAAGGAAATGATGTAGTCTGCTATTTATAATACTGCAGAGAATTTTACCCAAGTTGCTATTAATGCAAAATCCTCTGTAATTATTTGGGTCAAATTTGTCTCCATTTTTATAGATTGGTGTGATCAATCCCTGGTTCCAAATATTGTGGAACATACCTGTAGTGAGGATAATGTTGAAGAGTTTGAGTATAGCCAATTTGAATTTGTGGCCTGTATATTTGATCATTTCATTTAAAATATCATCAGCACCACAGGCCCTTTTGGGTTGGAGAGTGCATAGTTTTTCCAAGAATTCTTCTTCTGTAATTGGGGTATCCACAGTATTCTGATTGTCTTTGACTTCTGATTCAAGGATTTGTCATTTTTCTTGTATATCTTTTTGTTCTGGGCTCTTTGTTATATTGTTGTAGAGGTTTGCAAAGTGATTTCTCCACATATCCCCATTTTGGAGAGCCAATTCCTCATGATGAGGTATGTTTAATTTATTCCAATTCTCCCAGAAGTGGTTTGATTCTATGGATTCTTTAATTCCATCCAGCTGATTTCTAATGTGCTGTTCCTTTTTGTTCTTA
Organism: Oncorhynchus gorbuscha; assembly: GCF_021184085.1. Lineage (NCBI taxonomy): Eukaryota > Metazoa > Chordata > Actinopteri > Salmoniformes > Salmonidae > Oncorhynchus > Oncorhynchus gorbuscha. Next base: position 19,243,748 of record NC_060181.1, on the reverse strand, counting down.
GGGTGTGTTTGTATTGCTTCAGTGTTTCCCCATATTGAAGGCCTATATTTGTGTTGTCTGGTTCTCTGTGTTTTTGATTAGATATATTTGTCAATTACTTTCTTAGATTTTTGCAATCATTATCAAACCATTTTTCATTATCTGTTATTTCTGGTTTGTTCTTATGCTTCTTTAAATTAGCTTAGGAGGCTAATTTGTCAAATATAAAGTTATAGGCCTGTTTTGTACCATGTCATTTATTGGGCCATGATGCTTCATGGTTGGGTTCTGCTCTTCTCAGATACACTGTGATTTTACTGTGGTCTGAGAGAGGTGTTAGTGGGCTGACTGTGAAGGCTCTGAGAGAGGTGTTAGTGGGCTGACTGTGAAAGCTCTGAGAGACTCTGGGTTTAGGTCGGTGAGGAAGTAGTCTACAGTGCTGCTGCCGAGGGATGAGCTGTAGGTGTACCTACCAAAAGAGTCCCCTCTCAGCCTACCATTGACTATGTACAGACCCAGTGTTCGACAGAGCTTCATGAGCTGTACTCCGTTTTTGTTTTTCACTTTGTCATAGTTGTTTCTGTGGGGGTCTGTGGTGAGGGAAAGGTTGTTGCTTCCTGTCTGTATGTGGGGAGGGAAAGGTTGTTGCTTCCTGTCTGTATGTGGGGAGGGAAAGGTTGTTGCTTCTTGGTAGGTGTTTATCCCCATGACTGTTAATAGTGTCTTGTTCTTCTGCTGTTCTAGCATTCAGGTCTCCACAGACCAGTACGTTGCCTTGGGCCTGGAAGTGACTAATTTCCCCCTCTAGCATGGAGAAACTTTCGGTATTGCAGTAGGGTGACTGTGAGGGGGGAATGTATGTGGAGGAAATGGAGAAACTCCCTTCATTGAAGTAGGGTGACTCTGAGGGGGGAATGTATGTGGCACAGAGGAAGACGTTTTTATCTGTCAAGATAGTCTCCTTGTTGATTTTTAACCATGTAAAGAATTATCCTGTTTTGATCAATTCGATTGAATTAATTAGTTCAGATTTATACCATATTAGCATTCCCCCTGAGTCTCTGCCCTGTTTGATTCCTTTTAATTTAGTGGATGGTATGATTATCTCCCTATAACCTTTTTATTTTATTTTTTATTTCACCTTTATTAAACCAGGTAGGCTAGTTGAGAACAAGTTCTCATTTACAACTGCGACCTGGCCAAGATAAAGCATAGCAATGTGAACAGACAACACAGAGTTACACATGGAGTAAACAATTAACAAGTCAATAACACAGTAGAAAAAAGAGTCTATATACATTGTGTGCAAAAGGCATGAGGAGGTCGGCAAATAATTACAATTTAGAAGATTAACACTGGAGTGATAAATGATCAAATGGTCATGTGCAGGTGGAGATACTGGTGTGCAAAGAAAAGTAAATAGATAAAAACAGTATGGGGATGAGGTAGGTAAATTGGGTGGGCTATTTCCCGATGGACTATGTACAGCTGCAGCGATTGGTTAGCTGCTCAGATAGCAGATGTTTAAAGTTGGTGAGGGAGATAAAAGTCTCAAACTTCAGCATTTTTGCAATTCGTTCCAGTCACAGGCAGCAGAGAACTGGAAGGAAAGGCGGCCAAATGAGGTGTTGGCTTTAGGGATGGTCAGTGAGATACACCTGCTGGAGCGCATGCTATGGGTGGGTGTTGCCATCGTGACCAGTGAACTGAGATAAGGCGGAGCTTTACCTAGCATGGACTTGTATATGACCTGGAGCCAGTGGGTCTGGCGACGAATATGTAGCGAGGACCAGCCGACTAGAGCATACAGGTCTCAGTGGTGGGTGGTATAAGGTGCTTTAGTAACAAAACGGATGGCACTGTGATAAACTGCATCCAGTTTGCTGAGTAGAGTATTGGAAGCTATTTTGTAGATGACATTGCCGAAGTCGAGGATAGGTAGGATAGTCCGTTTTACTAGGGTAAGTTTGGCGGCGTGATTGAAGGAGGCTTTGTTGCGGAATAGAAAGCTGACTCTAGATTTGATTTTAGATTGGAGATGTTTGATATGAGTCTGGAAGGAGAGTTTACAGTCTAGCCAGACACCTAGGTACTTATAGATGTCCACATATTCTAGGTCGGAACCATCCAGGGTGGTGATGCTAGTCGGGCGTGCGGGTGCAGGCAGCAAACAGATTGAAAAGCATGCATTTGGTTTTACTAGCGTTTAAGAGCAGTTGGAGGCCACGGAAGGAGTGTTGTATGGCATTGAAGCTCGTTTGGAGGTTAGATAGCACAGTGTCCAAGGAAGGGCCAGAAGTATACAGAATGGTGTCGTCTGCGTAGAGGTGGATCAGGGAATCGCCGCAGCAAGAGCAACATCATTGATATATACAGAGAAAAGAGTCGGCCTGAGAATTGAACACTGTGGCACCCCAATAGAAACTGCCAGAGGACCGGACAACATGCCCTCCGATTTGACACACTGAACTCTGTCTGCAAAGTAGTGGGTGAACCAGGCAAGGCAGTCATTAGAAAAACCGAGGCTACTGAGTCTGCCGATAAGAATATGGTGATTGACAGAGTCGAAAGCCTTGGCCAGGTCTATGAAGACGGCTGCACAGTACTGTCTTTTATCAACCTCGTGGACAGCCAGTGGAAACACTGCACCATGTTTCCTGTAGTACTACAATATCAACATCATCAATTTCTTTCAGAAAGTCGGGGTTTCTGGTCTTTAGTCCAAAAGCAGAGGACTTCAACCCTTGTAAATTCCAACATGCAAAGTAAAAAGATTTCATAACTTTTTTTTTCTTTCTTTACCTTCAAAATGAGACAAACACTCACAATCCAACAAAAGCTATTAAAATATGATTTTTCAATTAAAGTAAACTCTTATTATGCAAATGTCATTTGTGTATCATTTAAGATTTTTGTCATGCCACTTGGGTGGGTGTAGTGTGAGGATGGTGGAGTTCTTGTGCTCATCTTACCATGACCCTCGACCTATCACATGTGAGCATAGTAGACTCAGCATTTGTTTAGTGTCACTCATTTGGTTGGTGGGGGCTGGGCCAGTTGCTCCTCTCACAGCCTGTGCCACAGCCTGCTGGGCTGAGGCTCCTCCAAGTGTGGGTCTGCGTTGGGGGGCAGGGGATGGGGCCTCGTCTGGGTGGCTCTGAAGCTGGGCTGGGGTGGTCTGTGCTGCGCTGGCTGTGGTGGGCATTGAGGTTGGTGGTGCTGTGGTCGTGGCTGGGGTTCCAGGGTGCTGGTCCCGGGTGTTGTCTTGGTGATCTTGGCGGGGTGGAGATTGCTCCGCTGTTCCTGGGTGGAGAGGTCGGACTGCGGTTTAAAGCGACGTCCTTGAGAGTCTTGGCAAGGATGGGGACTGGGGCTCTGTGGGGTGTGTTTGTGTTTGTGAACAGAGCCCCAGGACCAGCTTGCTTAGTTAAGGGACTATTCTCCAGGTTAATCTTTCTGTAGGTGTTGGCTTTGTTATGGAAGGTTTAGGAATCGCTTCCTTTTAGGTGGTTGTAGAATTTAACGTCTCTTTTCTGGATTTTGATAATTAGTGGGTCTCGGCCTAATTCTGCTCTGCATGTATTATTTGGTGTTGTACACTGTACGTTGTACACTGAGGATATTTTTGCAGAATTCTGCATGCAGAGTCTCAATTTTGTGTTTGTCCCATTTTGTGAAGTCTTGGTTGGTCAGCGGACCCCAGACCTCACAACCATAAAGGGCAATGGGCTCTATGACCGGTTCAAGTATTTTTAGCTAGATCCTAATTGGTATGTTGAAATTTATGTTCCTTTTGATGGCATGCCCTTCCTTGCCTTGTCTCTCAGATCGTTTACAGCTTTGTGGAAGTTACCTGTGGCGCTGATGTTTAGGCCAAGGTATGTATAGTTTTTTGTGTGCTCTAAGGCAACAGTGTCTAGGTGGAATTTGTATTTGTGGTCCTGGTGACTGGACCTTTTTTGGAACACCATTATTTTGGTCTTACTGAGATTTACTGTCAGGGCCCAAGTCTGACAGAATCTGTGCAGAAGATCTAGGTGCTGCTGTAGGCCCTCCTTGGTTGGTGACAGAAGCACCAGATCATCAGCAAACAGTAGACATTTGACTTCGGATTCTAGTAGGGTGAGGCCGGGTACTGCCGACTTTTCTAGTGCCCGCGCCAATTCTCTCTCTCTCAGACACGTATAGTTACTGTTTGTAATGCAGTGTCCCCTGAGCCACCCTCCTTCTCATCACTAGTCAGCAGTAGTGGTGGTGGCGCTGTGTGTGTGTGTGTGTGTTAGTTGTGGTGTGTGAATGTGTTAGTTGTGGTGTGTGCAGTGCTGGTGGTGTGTGCTGTGTGTGTGTGTGTGTGTGTGTGTGTGTGTGTGTGTGTGTGTGTGTGTGTGTGTGTGTGTGTGTGTGTGTGTGTGTGTGTGTGTGTGTGTGTGTGTGTGTGTGTGTGTGTGTGTGTGTGTGTGTGTGTGTGTGTGTGTGTGTGTGTGTGTGTGGTGTGTATGTGTGGTGTGTGTGTGCATAGCCACAGGTCGCTGTAATGGAATGCTAATGTGCTGAGCTGAACTTGTCTCTGCAGTGTTACTACACAACAGAACAGACAGGGACATGGTGCGTTGCATTGCCATGGCTAATCTGCTACTGCAAGGCCTTCTGGGTGTGTGCCGTGGCCCTCTCCTCTCTCTTGGGAGACTGGTCTGGGGCTCTGTCCCAAATGACACCCTATTCCCTTTATAGTGCACTACGTTTGACCCATAAGGCTTTGGTCAAAAGTAGTGGACTATAAAGGGAATAGGGGGCCATTTGGGACATAACCTCAGTCTGGTCTGGGTCTAACCTGGGTCTGGTCTGGCTCTGGTCTGGGTCTAACCTGAGTCTGGTCTGGATCTGGTCTGGTTCTAACCTGGGTCTGGTCTGGGTCCAACCTGGGTCTGGTCTGTATCTGGTCTTGTTCTAAACTGGGTCTGGTCTGGTCGGGGTCTAACCTGGGTCTGGTCTGGGTCTAACCTGGGTCTGGTCTGGGTCTAACCTGAGTCTGGTCTGGATCTGGTTCTAACCTGGGACTGGTCTGGTCTGGTTCTAACCTGGGTCTGCTCTGGATCTAGTCTTGGTCTAACCTGGGTCTGGTCTGGGTCTAACCTGGCAGGATCCACCCGTCTTCTGGCTGGGTGGCTAGTTGGCACTGTGTGGTCTGGCCGGGCTGCGAGCGCCATGCAATGCCATCTTGGGCAACGACTCAAATGGCCCCAGAGCGAACAGAACAGAACCCCTCCTCCCCTCCCTCTCTCCCTCGTCCATCTGATAACCCATCTTTCCTTCTTTCCCTCCTCCTTTTCATCCTTCCCTTGCTGCTTAGCGCCCCCCAGGCTAATCCCTCGACTGTGCCCTGGAGAAAAGGCAGTCTGACACAATTTGACTAAGAGGCTGTCGGCCTGGTCCCCTGTAGATGAATACTGAGCAGGCGAGACTCCAACACCCAATCTCTCTCTCTCTCTCTCTCTCTCTCTCTCTCTCTCTCTCTCTCTCTCTCTCTCTCTCTCTCTCTCTCTCTCTCTCTCTCTCTCTCTCTCTCTCTCTCTCTCTCTCTTTCTCTCTCTCTCTTTCTTTCTCTTCTCTCTCTCTCTCTCTCTCTCTCTCTCTCTCTCTCTCTCTCTCTCTCTCTCTCTCTCTCTCTCTCTCTCTCTCTCTCTCTCTCTCTCTCTCTCTCTCTCTCTCTCTCTCTCTCTCTCTCTCTCAGACCTGGGTCTGGTCTGGATCTGGTCTAGGTCTAACCTGAGTCTGGTCTGGATCTGGTCTTGTTCTAACCTGGGTCTGGTCTGGGTCTCTCTCTCTCTCTCTCTCTCTCTCTCTCTCTCTCTGTCTCTCTTTCTCTCTTTCTCTGTTACTGGAATGAGATGAGAAGTGGACGGTGAATAGTGGGATCAAATCACATGCGCTGAATACAACAGGTTTACAGTGAAATGCTGACTTACGAGCCCCTAACCGACAGTGCAGTTTCAAAAAATACGGATAAGAATAATAGTCTGGGTAGCCAGTTGACTAGATGTTCAGGAGTCTTATGGCTTAGAAGCCTCTTGGCCTTAGACTTGGTCGCTCCGGTACCGCTTGCCGTGCAGAAGCAGAGAGAACAGTCTATGACTAGGGTGGCTGGAGTCATTGGCAAATTTTAGGGCCTTCCTCTCAGGAAGCTTGGCCTCAGTGATGTACTGGGGCCAGTGATGTACTGGGGGTGTGTGTGTGTGTGTGTGTCGTCGTTCAGCCACGACTCCGTGAAGCATAAGATGTTACAGTTTTTAATGTCCCGTTGGTAGGTAGTTTAATCTTCCGCGTAACTCTGCGATGTTATTGTCCAAAGATTGCACGTTCGCAACTAGAATGGAGGCAAGTGGGGGTTTATTCGATCGTCTACGACTTCTCGGCCTCTCTTTTTCCACCTCTTCTTCAACCAGATCATGGGGATTGGGGCCTGTTCCCGAGGAAGCAGTGTATCCTTCGCGTCGGGCTCATCAGAGTCGTGTAAAGGGAAAAAAGGATTCTGCCAGTCCGTGGTGAGTAATCGCAGTCCTGATGTCTAGAAGTTATTTTCAGTCATAAGAGACGGTAGCAGCAACATTATGTGCAAAAAGAGTAAAAAAACTAGTTACAAAAAATGCAAATAAACAAACAAAAAAACACAATTGGCTGGGGGCACGTAAAACGTCTGCCATCTTCTCCGGCGCCATCTTAAATCAGAGGCGAGAGGAAGATGGGGAGATTGTGATGGAGGTGTTATTTGTCCTACAAGCCCCATCGCTATCCAGTAGAGTAACATCATTCCTCCTTAAACAGACACACATAGGTAAATACACACACATCTGCATACACTCACACACCAGTAGAAGAAGTGAACTGGGATATGAGAATCATAAAGAGATGGAGGTTCCATGAGCAGCAGATGAAATGTAATTTCCAATATGAAAAGCCATCCTCCAACAACCCTGGACTTTCATGTAGAACAGAACAGCACTGTGAACTTACATCCCAACAGCAGCAGTAGTAACAGCTATAGGTCTGCAATAGGACGTCTGCAAGAGGACGTGGCCTTAAACATCCCATTTTGATTCCTCTCTACACTCTTAGAAAAAAAGGTGTTATCTAGAACCTTAAAGGTTCTTCGGCTGTCCCCATAGGAGAACCCTTTGAAGAACCCTTTATGGTTGCAGGTAGAACCCTTTTTGTTTCAGGTAGAACCCTTTTGGGTTCCATGAAGAACCATTTCTACAGAGGGTTCTACATTGTACCCAAAAGGGTTCTACCTGGAGCCAAAAAGGGTTTACCTGGAACCAAAAAAGGCTCTCCTATGGGAACAGCGGAAGAAAAACTTTTGGAATCCCTTTTTTATAAGAGTGTAAACTATTACAGAATACAGGCTAGCTTTATCTGGGGTAAAAGAAGACTGGTTTATGAGGGAAACAAACAAAAGAGCTGTGCTGCATTGTGTTGTGTGGGGTGTCGCCTGACAGCTCTGTTGACTGGAGGATCCTGTGTTTGGATGAGAGATGGATAGCAGTGAGAGAGTGGAGGAAGAGGAAGCCGGACTGATAGAGCAAGAGAAGATGAAAAGAGAAACAATGAGAAAGGGAGCCATGCTGTTTCTGTTTTCCATCAACACACACACACACACACACACACACACACACACACACACACACACACACACACACACACACACACACACACACACACACACACACACACACACACACACACACACACACACACACACACACACACACACACAACGCACGCACACACACACACACACACACGCACACACACACACACGCACGCACACACCCACACGTACACACACACACGCACACACACACGCACACACACACACGCACACACCCACACGCGCGTACACACACACACGCACACGCACACGCACACGCACACGCACACACACACACACTCACACACACACACACACACACACACACACACACACACACACACACACACACACACACACACACACACACACACACACACACACACACACACACACACACACACACACACACACACACACACACACACACACACACACACACACACACACACACACACACACACACACACACACAATTAGCTCTGAGAGGCTTGTCTTGTTGAGGAGTAGTGAAAGTGTCTGAGTTTTTGTACAGATCCAATGATAGAGTACATAACTATACTTGTACCTGTTTGTCGCTCTTAAGTGTGATCATTATTTCCCCATAGGTCCTTTTCAAATAAAGCAGCATGGGTTGTCCTTGAAAGTGTGTGGGTCAGGGCAGACACCTGTGTTACGACCAGGACATAGACTTAGAAGTGATTACAGTGTTATTAGAAAAAATATATACTTTACAGTATGTAAGTCTTTTATAGGGGTTGACCAAGGGGCAGAGAGAGAGAGCATCAACTCTCTGTCCTTGTCTTGTGTTAATATTGTTCTTTATGTAGCTGTTGTTTTTAACAACTGTTTCATGTAGAGTACCAGTCAAACGTTTAGACACACCTACTCATTCAAGGGTTTTTCTTCATTTGATGATATTTTCTACATTGTAGAATAATAGTGAAGACGTCAAAACTATGAAATAACACATATGGAATCATGTAGTAACCAAAAAAGTGTTAAACAAATCCAAATATATTTTATATGAGATTCTTCAAAGTAGCCACCTTTTGCCTTGATGACAGCTTTGCACACTCTTGGCATTCTCTCAACCAGCTTCATGAGGTAGTTACCTGGAATGCATTTCAATTAACATGTGTGCCTTGTTAAGTTCATTTGTGGAATTTCTTTCCTTCTTAATGTGTTAAGAATCCATTTTGAAAATATATATTTTGATTTGTTTAATACTTTTTACATGATTCCATATGTCTTATTTCATAGTTTTAATGCTTCCAAACTTTTGACTTGTACTGTAGGTATTTTCCATGTAAAGGTGGATGAATACAGCTGTAGAGCTGAAGAGTTTGTAGACAGCAGGTACACTGAAGGGCAGGCACCAGGTACCAGGCACCAGGCACCAGACACCAGACACCAGGCACCAGACACCAGACATCAGGCACCAGACACCAGGCACCAGACACCAGACACCAGACACCAGACACCAGACCTCAGACACCAGATGCTTCTCTACCACTGTAGCGCTCCCCTTTGGAAATTCCTCCACATGTGCGTGCGTGCGCACACACACACACACACACACACACACACACACACACACACACACACACACACACACACACACACACACACACACACACACACACACACACACACACACACACACACACACACACACACACACACACACACACACACACACACACACACACACAAAAAGCACCTCTCTCTCCCCTGCCACTTTCACCGCTCTTGTGCTTTCTGCTGTCTCACGCTCTCTCTGCCTGCCCAATCCTTTCTCTCTTTAGCTCCATCCATTTATCTTTCTATGTTATATTATATATCTCTCTGGTCTGCCTTAGCCTAGGTCCCATGGACATAGTGCCTCTACTGTATGGCATCTTATTGTGCTCATTCTCATGGACCTGTCAAAGCTTTGTCAAACACACAGCAAGCTGAGCAGGAGTTTATTAGGCTGAAAACAACAGGACACATTCAGGTTTGGCCATGTTTCATATCCCAATGATACACTGCTGTGCTCTTGCCTGGCCTCTGTCAAGGTGAAACAACACACTCACTCACAGTCTCTCTCTCTGTGTCTCTCTCTCTCTCTCTCTCTCTCTCTCTCTCTCTCTCTCTCTGTCTCTCTCTCTCTCTCTCTCTCTCACTCACTGTCTCTCCTCTCAATCTCACTCTACATTTATCGCTCTCTAGCTCTTTTGCTTCCAACTCCTCTCTCCTTTTGATCTCTTTCTCTATTTCTCTCCCTCTCTCCTTCTCCCTCTCGGTTCCTCCTCTCTCCCTCTTTGTTCCCCCCTCCTCTTCTGCCTCTAGTTATGTTGATGTTTTTCCATCCTCTCTCTTCCCACCTGTCCTTTCCCACTCCCTCTCTCTCCCTCCCTCTATCCCTCCTTCTCACTCCCTCTCCCTCCCTTCTACCGTGCCCTAGTCAGGTTGATGTGTGAATACAGAGGGTGACTGTGGAGAGGCGTTGTTACTGCCAGTCAGCTGTCCTGGCGTCTGACCAGTGGCGTGACGGTACACTTTAATAATGCAAGGCTGTTGATCACTCTAAATGATTGATGATGGAGAGGTCTCAGTGATAACACACACCGCAGAACACAACACTACTCATAGTATCACTCAACTTTTTCTCTCTCTCATGCTTTCATTCTCTTTTAAACGCTTTCCGCTCCACTCTCTCTTTGGTTTGATATCATCTTGCCAGTGAACTGTTGTGTGTAATGCACTGTAATATAGTCTACTGGACACACATCCAAACATGGCATAGGAGTTGGATAAGAAAGGTATACAGATGTGTCTCACTCTGTCTCTCTATCTCTCTGTGTGGTGTCATTCTGCCAGTCAACCTTTGTGTGGTTGTGTTTATTGGTCTAAAACGATGGAAAGAGTAGCCTATATTTGCACTGGCATTCATTCAGATCGACGAGGCTGTAGTAGAGCTGGTCGAAAGCTTCAAGTTCCTCGGTGTCCACATCACTAAGGATCTATCATGGTCCACACACACCAACACAGTCTTGTAAAAGGCACGACAATGCCTCTTCCCCTTCAGGAGGCTGAAAAGATTTGTCATGGGCCCTCAGATCCTCAAGAACTTCTACAGCTGCACCATTAAGAGCATCTTGACTGGCTGCATCATCGCTTGATGTGGCAACTGCTTGGCATCCGACCAAAAGGCGCTACAGAGGGTAGTGCGCACGGCCCAGTGCATCACTGGGGCTGAGCTCCCTGCCATCCAGGACTATAGCAGGCGGTGTCAGAGGAATACCCCAAAAATTACTCCAGCCACCCAAGTCACAGACTGTTCTCTCTGCTACAGCACTGCAAGCAGTACCGATGCACCAAGTCTGGAACCAACAGGACCCTGAACAGCTTCTACCCCCAAGCCATAAGACTGATAAATAGTTTGTTAAATAGTTAATCAAATAGCTTCTCGACCTGTCTGCATTGACCCTTTTTTCCTGTTTTGACTCATCACATACACTGTTGCTACTGTTTATTATCTATCCTGTTGCCTAGTCACTTTGTTCCTAGTAATATGTACATATCTACCTCATTACCTCGTTCCTGAGCACATCGACTCGGTACAGGTAACTCGTGTATATAGCCAAGTTATTACCTCGTACCCCTGCACATCGACTCGGTACAGGTACCTCGTGTATATAGCCAAGTTATTACCTCGTACCCCTGCACATCGACTCGGTACAGGTACCTCGTTTATATAGCCAAGTTATTACCTCGTACCCCAGCACATCGACTCGGTACAGGTACCTCGTGTATATAGCCAAGTTATTACCTCGTACCCCTGCACATCGACTCGGTACAGGTACCTCGTGTATATAGCCAAGTTATTACCTCGTACCCCTGCACATCGACTCGGTACAGGTACCGCGTGTATATAGCCAAGTTATTACCTCGTACCCCAGCACATCGACTCGGTACAGGTACCTCGTGTATATAGCCAAGTTATTACCTCGTACCCCTGCACATCGACTCGGTACAGGTACCTCGTGTATATAGCCAAGTTATTACCTCGTACCCCTGCACATGGACTCGGTACAGGTACCTCGTGTATATAGCCAAGTTATTACCTCCTACCCCTGCACATGGACTCGGTACAGGTACCTCTTGTATATAGCCAAGTTATTACCTCGTACCCCTGCACATCGACTCGGTACAGGTATCTCATGTATATAGCCAAGTTATTAGCTCGTACCCCTGCACATCGACTCGGTACAGGTACCTCGTGTATATAGCCAAGTTATTACCTCGTACCCCAGCACATCGACTCGGTACAGGTACCTCGTGTATATAGCCAAGTTATTACCTCGTACCCCTGCACATCGACTCGGTACAGGTACCTTGTGTATATAGCCAAGTTATTACCTCGTACCCCAGCACATCGACTCGGTACAGGTACCTCGTGTATATAGCCAAGTTATTACCTCGTACCCCTGCACATCGACTCGGTACAGGTACCTCGTGTATATAGCCAAGTTATTACCTAGTACCCCTGCACATCGACTCGGTACAGGTACCTCGTGTATATAGCCAAGTTATTACCTCATACCCCAGCACATCGACTCGGTACAGGTACCTCGTGTATATAGCCAAGTTATTACCTCATACCCCTGCACATCGACTCGGTACAGGTACCTCGTGTATATAGCCATGTTATTACCTCGTACCCCAGCACATCGACTCGGTACAGGTACCTTGTGTATATAGCCAAGTTATTACCTTGTACCCCTGCACATCGACTCGGTACAGGTACCTCGTGTATATAGCCATGTTATTACCTCGTACCCCAGCACATCGACTCAGTACAGGTACCTCATGTATATAGCCAAGTTATTGCCTCGTACCCCAGCACATCGACTCGGTACAGGTACCTCGTGTATATAGCCATGTTATTACCTCGTACCCCTGCACATCGACTCGGTACAGGTACCTCGTGTATATAGCCAAGTTATTGTTTATCATTGTGTATCTATTATTACATGTTTTACTTTTCTTCTTCTATTATTTCTCTATTTTCTCTCTGCAATGTTGAGAAGGGCCTGTAGGTAGGCATTTCACTGTTATTCTCCGCTAGGGCTGTGGCAGTCATGACATTTTGTCAGCTGGTGATTATCAAGCGAATAACTGCCAAGCAAATAACTGCCGGTCTCACAGTAATTGAACTTTAATTAGCATAAACACGTTTAGCATCTCCTTGCTTCCACGCATAGCCTACAAGCCACTGATGAAGACCTTTTGGAGCATCTATATTTTTAAATGTCTAATAAATGTGTTTCATACAGCCTACACCATCACAATACATATGCTATTTATTCTAGACAGGTCTAAAGAAACATGATATAAAGAAAATGTATTTCAGAAGAACATAATAGCATACTCTTGAGTCCTTATGTTAGGCCCAGATATGGCAATGACATATTGCTGTGGGCTACACTAGTTCACTTAACAGACAAGATTTGCTTAGAATTCCTTGGCATTATATTTTATTATTTTTATAGTATGAAAAAAATTGAACATAGCTTAATGCTTAATAAAATAGAAAGGATATTTTATCCAAACGATTTCAAAGGAAGAGTGCACATTTGGCTATTCTGTGGCTATATGTGGCTATATGTTTTGATGTTCAATACATTCTAAGGCTGCATGATTGGACTCAAAAGAGGATTTGTAACGGCGTTCGTCTGTTGAAGGAGAGTTGGACCAAAATGCAGCGTGGTGGTTACTCTTGTTCTTTAATGTAGAATAGCGATACATGAAATAACTATTATATATACAAAACAACAAACGGAACGAGAAAACCTATTACAGCCTATCTGGTGAACACTACACAGAGAACAGGAACAATCACCCACAAAATACACAGTGAAACCCCGGCTACCTAAATATGGTTCCCAATCAGAGACAACGAGAATCACCTGACTCTGATTGAGAACCGCCTCAGGCAGCCAAACCTATGCTACACCCCTACTCAGCCGCAATCCCAATGCCTACAAAACCCCAATACGAAACACAACAAAATAAACCCATGTCACACCCTGGCCTGACCAAATATATAACGAAAACACAAAATACTATGACCAAGGCGTGACAGAACCTCCCCCCTAAGGTGCGGACTCCCGGACGAACCTCAAAACCATAGGGAGGGTCCGGGTGGGCGTCTGTCCATAGTGGCGGCTCCGGCTCATGACGTGGACCCGACTCCATTAATGTCATAGTTCCTCCCCTTCGCGTCCTGGGATAATCCACCCTCGCCGCCGACCATGGCCTAATAGTCCTCACCCAGAACCCCACTGGACTGAGGGGCAGCTCGGGACTGAGGGGCAGCTCGGGACTGAGGGGCAGCTCGGGACTGAGGCAACTCGGGACTGATAGGAAGCTTGAGACTGAAGGGAAGCTCGGGACTGAGGGGCAGCTCTGGACTGAGGGGAAGCCCGGGACTGAGGGGAAGCCCGGGACTGAGGGGAAGCACGGGACTGAGGGGAAGCCCAGTACTGAGAGGAAGCCCAGTACTGAGAGGAAGCCCAGTACTGAGATGAAGCTCAGGCAGGTAGTAGGCTCCGGTAGATCCTGGCTGGCTGGCGGATCTGGAAGATTCTGGTTGACTGGCAGATCTGGAAGAGTCTGGTTGACTGGCAGATCTGGAAAATCTGGTTGACTGGCAGATCTGGAAGATTCTGGTTGACTGGCAGATCTGGAAGATCATGGCTGACTGGCGGATCTAGCTGCTCTGGCTGCTCCATGCAGACTGGCAGCTCTGGCTGCTCCATGCAGATTGGCAGCTCTGGCTGCTCCATGTAGACTGGCAGCTCTGGCTGCTCCATGCAGATAGACAGCTCAGGCTGCTCCATGCAGACTGGCAGCTCAGGCTGCGCTGAACAGGCAGGAGGCTCAGGCAGCGCTGTAGAGGATGAAGGCTCTGGAAGCGCTGAACAGGCGGGAGACTCTGACAGCGCAGGAGAGGAGGAAAACGCTGGCTGCGCTGAACAGGCGGGAGACTCCGGCAGCGCAGGAGAGGAGAAAAGCTCTGGCTGCGCTAAACTGGCGGGAGACTCCGGCAGCGCAGGAGAGGGAAGGAAGGCTCTGGCTGTGCTGAACAGGCGAGGCGCACTGAAGGCCTGGTGCGTGGTGCTGGAACTGGTGGTACTGGATCGAGGACACGCACAGGAAGCCTGGTGCGGGGAGCTGCCACCGGCGGACTGGTGTTTGGAGGTGGCTCTGGATAGACCGGACCGTGCAGGCGCACTGGAGCTCTTGAGCACCGAGCCTGCCCAACCTTACCTGGCTCGATGCCCACTCTAGCCCGGCCAATACGAAGAGCTGGTATGAACCGCACCGGGCTATGCACCCGCACTGGAAACACTGTGCGCTCCATAGCATAGCACGGTGCCTGCCCGGTCTCTCTAGCCCCCCGGTAAGCACAGGGAGTTTGCACAGGTCTCCTACCTGGCATAGCCATACTCCCTGTAAGCCCCCCCAATACATTTTTGTGGCTGCTTTTCGGGCTTCCTTGCCAACCGTGTTCCCTCGTATCGTCGGCTCCTATCTCCGGCTGCCTCTGCTCTCCTAAGTGCCTCCACCTGTTCCCATGGGAGGCGATCTCTTCCGGCCAGTATCTCCTCCCAAGTGTAACAACCCTTGCCATCCAAAACGTCTTCCCATGTCCATTCCTCCTTTCACTGCTTCTGCTCTCGCTGTTGCCTGTTAACATGGCGCTCGGTCCGGGTGTGGTATAACGAAAAATATATAACGAAAACACAAAATACTATGACCAAGGCGTGACAGGATTTGAAGAAAGTAGCAAGCTGCATACACTTCATCAGTCTCTCATTCACAATTTGACAAGCAATTGATAATATTCTCTCCAGGCCTCGAATTTCCCGGCGACATCCCCCTTGTGTGGCCGTAATACCCCCTAAAAAATCCATGCCGTTTGCAGCCAAAGTGACTGTTGTGCCCTTGGGCTGAATATAATAGGCTAATTATAATTCCCTTCTCCCGGCTGACGTGCTCCAAAGCACCTCTCACTCACATGGCTCTCTCAGATGTAGCCAATGCCCATCACGTGATTGGGTCCTTCTCACAGGCATTTCAGCTAAGTAGGCTACAAGTGAATGAAGAGGGACACATTGGGGATGCAACTGCACGCATCCCTGTGATGGAATTCCCAGGCGCATATTAAAGATGTTAGAACTGTCCACATTCAGCCTACTTTACTTCAGCCAACAGCACAACTCTAGCATATGTCAATCTACTATGTCCTATAGTACTCTGGGACTGTTGTGGGATGCGATAGATCCGAAATTAATACAAAAACATTTTAAAGCAACAAGGCTGAACATTTAGCCTGTAATGTTGATAAACTATTCGGGAATTTCTTGACATTATACATTATAGCACAGCAATGCGCACATGGCCGTAGGCTATAAGTGTGAATGTTCCAAAATGCAATCAATGCAAACGTGTTTATGCATGTATGGTGTGATTATGCATGTATGTTTTTTTATGGTGAAAATGATCTTCCCTGAACTTTAAACTTACTCACAGCCTATGTTTGCCATTTAGGCTCTACACCAGTTGTTAAGCAGATTAATGTGCCTTTTAACTACAGGATCGTGGGTTTCCCGCTGGATGGTTGAGCAAAAGTAGGCTAATGTGATTAGCATGAGATTGTAAGTAACAAGAAAATAGACATATCTGATATTGGTAGAAAGCTTATATTCTTGTTAATCTAACTGCACCGTCCACTGTACAGTAGCTATTACAGTGAAAGAAAACATGCTATAGTTTGAGGAGAGTGCACAGTTATGAACTTGAAAATTTATGAATAAACCAATTAGGCACATTTGGGCAGTCTTGATACAACCTTTTGAACATAAATGCAATGGTTCATTGGATCAGTCAAAAACTTTGCACATTTAATTTTTGTATTTTATTTTTATTTCACCTTTATTTAACCAGGTAGACAAGTTGAGAACAAGTTCTCATTTACAACTGCGACCTGGCCAAGATAAAGCAAAGCAGTTCGACACATATAACAACACAGAGTTACACATGGAGTAAAACAAAAAAAAACCATAAAAAACATACAGTCAATAATAGAGTAGAAAACTAAGTCTATATACAATGTGAGCAAATAAGGTGAGATAAGGGAGGTAAAGGCAATAAAGCAATATACAATATATTTTACAATATAGCAATTAAAACATTTGGAATGGTAGATTTGACAGTAGATGAGTGTGCAAAGTAGAAATACTGGGTGCAAAGGAGCAAAATAAATTAATAAATACAGTAGGGGAAGTGTTTACGTCCATCGTTGAATGAGTGAGACCAAAGCGCAGCGTGGAAAGTGTTCATGATAATTTAATTATGAAACAAAGACAAAACATAAACAAATGTAAAGTTCTGCAGGGCTAGACAGCTACTGTGCAAAAACAAGAACCCACAAACTCAGGTGGAAAACAGGCTGCCTAAGTATGATTCCCAATCAGAGACAATGATAGACAGCTGCCTCTGATTGGGAACCATACCCGGGCAACAAAGAAATAGAAAACTAGAATGCCCACCCAAATCACACCCTGACTGAACCAAATAGAGAAATTAACATGCTCTCTAAGGTCAGGGCGTGACAGGAAGAGGTAGTTGTTTGGGCTATTTATAGATGGGCTATGTACAGGTGCAGTGATCTGTGACATACACTTACTATATCACATACATTATTATATTATATTATATATTATTACATTATATTATTATATTATTATATCACATACATCGCTGCCATCTAGTGACCAAAATATAAATTGCGCCTGGGCTGGAATAATACATTATGGCCTTTCTCTTGCATTTCAAACATGATGGTACAAAAAAATGCATGTTTTTTTCTTTGCATTATCTTTTGTGGGCGGCAGAGTAGCCTAGTAGTTAGAGCGTTGGACGAGTAACCGAATATATATTTTACTTGCCTAGTAAAATAAATATATATTTTTTAACCAGATCTAACGTGTTATATTCTCCTACGTTAATTTAACATTTCCAAAAAACTTCAAAGTGTTTCCTTCCAAATGGTATCAAGAATATGCATATCCTTTCTTCAGGTCCTGAACTACAGGCAGTTAGATTTGGGGATGTCATTTTAGGAGAAAATTGAAATGAAGGGGCAGATCCTTAATTAAGAAGTTATTTTGCCAGTTTAGTGATACAAACCGTATCGAAACAATTAAGCCTATGGGCTAGGCTACAGCAGCTAGTGGGGATCCATAATAAATACAAATACAAATAAATACTTGAGTGATGATTGGAAAATTGGAAAAATTGGAAAAATAAGGTATGTGCTGTTTCTTGCCTTAATGCACAAGCTGGGCATCATTCACAAGTGATAGGCTGTCACCCATCAGACTATTCTTAGTTTAATGTTGTCTTAACATATACTAAATAATATATGTGTGATATTAGTTTTTATTTAGAATGGACCATTATCATGCACCTGTCTTGAAACAGGGAGATACATCTATGCACTTAAATAGCGAATGGAGGACGCTTTTCCCATGGTTAATTTTCATGCCAGCCAGGTAGACCATACTCTTGTTATAAAATGTAGCAATGTGCTTAATTTGAGGAAAGTTGATAAATAAATATAGTAGATCTAGCCTGTAGAAAGCTGATGGGATCCTCCTCTTTTTAATAGAGGCCATCAAAACTCTGTTTTCTTACACAATCGCATGATCTCATGGGCACTAATGAAGTGTTTGATTATATTTTCAATTAAATTTGCTTTGATGTCAGAGTGATTAGATGGACAATGGGGTGCTAAGTACCAGGCATTTAGCAAGTTTGGTAGGCTGCTAATGACCATCAGTAGCATCAGAGCTTGGAGAAGCCTAATTACTGTGACTAAACATTGGACAGGAGCTGTCGATGCAGTCATCATGTTTGTTTGCGTACTGGTAGCAGCAGAGAATGTGTGGACATTACTCTTACTTTAGTCTGGCATAAACTATTTCCTATTTGGTGAGCTGACCACGTATGTATTGTTATGGCCTGTCATGCTCATAGACTATATCTTAGACTTTATCATACTCATAGACCATATCATACT
The DNA here is from genome assembly GCF_021184085.1 of Oncorhynchus gorbuscha. Taxonomy (NCBI): domain Eukaryota; kingdom Metazoa; phylum Chordata; class Actinopteri; order Salmoniformes; family Salmonidae; genus Oncorhynchus; species Oncorhynchus gorbuscha. Next base: position 19,224,984 of record NC_060181.1, on the reverse strand, counting down.
CATAGACTATATCATAGACTATATCATACTCATAGACTATATCATATGCATAGACCATATCATACTCATAAACTATATCATACTCAGACTATATCATAGATTATATCATACTAATAGAGTACATCATACTCATAGACTATATCATAGACTATATCATACTCATAGACTATATCATAGACTATATCATACTTGTAGACTATATCATACTCATAAACTATATCATAGACTAGATCATGCTCGTAGGCTATATCATACACATAGACTATATAATATTCATAGACTATATCATACTCATAAACTATATCATAGACTATATCATACGCAAAGGCTATATCATACACATAGACTATATCATACGCATAGACTATATCATACTAATAGACTACATCATACTCATAGACTATATCATAGACTATATCATACTCATAGACTATATCATAGATTATATCATACTCATAAACTATATCATAGACTATATAATACTGATAGACTATATCATAGACTATATCATACTCATAGATTATATCATAGACTATATCATACTCATAGACTATATCATACTCATAAACTATATCATAGACTATATAATACTCATATATTATATCATACTCATGGACTATATCATAGACTATATAATACTGATAGACTATTCATAGACTATATCATACTCATAGACTATATCATACTCATAGACTATATCATACTCATAGACTATATCATAGAATATATCATACTCATAGACCATATCATAGACTATATCATACTCATAGACTATATCATACTCATAGACTATTTCATACTAGAACCCAGACTATATCTATATCTATAGACAGAACCACTATATCATACTCATAGACTATATCATAGACTATATCATACTCATAGACTATATCATAGACTATATAATACTGATAGACCATATCATAGACTATATCATACTCATAGATTATATCATAGACTATATCATACTCATAGACTATATCATACTTATAAACTATATCATAGACTATATAATACTCATATATTATATCATACTCATGGACTATATCATAGACTATATAATACTGATAGACTATTCATAGACTATATCATACTCATAGACTATATCATACTCATAGACTATATCATAGAATATATCATACTCATAAACCATATCATAGACTATATCATACTCATAGACTATATCATACTCATAGACTATTTCATACTAGTAGACTATATCATAGACTATATCATACTCATAGACTATGTCATAGACTATATCATACTCATTGACTATATCATATACTATATCATACTCATAGACTATTTCATACTAGTAGACTATATCATAGACTATATCAGACTATATCATACTCATAGACTATATCATAGACTATATCATACTCATAGACTATATCATAGACTATATCATACTATATCATAGACTATATCATAGACTATATCATACTCATCATAGACTATATCATACTCATAGACTATATCATAGACTATATCATACTCATAGACTATATCATAGACTATATCATACTCATAGACTATATCATAGACTATATCATACTCATTGACTATATCATAGACTATATCATACTCATTGACTATTTCATACTAGTAGACTATATCATAGACTATATCATACTCATAGACTATATCATAGACTATATCATACTCATTGACTATATCATAGACTATATCATACTCATTGACTATATCATAGACTATATCATACTCATAGGCTATTTCATACTAGTAGACTATATCATAGACTATATCATACTCATAGACTATATCATAGACTATATCATACTCATAGACTATATCATAGACTATATCATACTCATAGACTATATCATAGACTATATCATAGACTATATCATACTCATAGACTATATCATACTCATAGACTATATCATACTTGTAGACTATATCATACTCATAGACTATATCATACTATATCATAGACTATATCATACTCATAGACTATATCATAGAATATATCATACTCATAGACCATATCATAGACTATATCATACTCATAGACTATATCATAGACTATATCATACTCATAGACTATATCATACTCATAGACTATATCATAGAATATATCATACTCATAGACCATATCATAGACTATATCATACTCATAGACTATATCATAGACTATATCATACTCATAGACTATATCATACTCATAGACTATTTCATACTAGTAGACTATATCATAGACTATATAATACTGATAGACCATATCATAGACTATATCATACTCATAGACTATATCATACTTGTAGACTATATCATACTCATAAATTATATCATATACTATATCATACTCATAAACTATATCATATACTAGATCATACTCATAAACTATATCATATACTATATCATACTCATAAACTATATCATATACTATATCATACTCATAAACTATATCATATACTAGATCATACTCATAAACTATATCATATACTAGATCATGCTCGTAGGCTATATCATATATATAATCCAAGAAAAATCGAGATGCAAAAATATCTCATAGACTATATCATAGACTATATCATACTCATAGACTATTTCATAGACTATATCATAGACTATCAAATACAATCTCCGAATAAGGAAGTTCCCCTCCCTAAATAATGCAAAAGTTACATGTTAACTTCATTCATGAAGAGAGAGAATACAGAGACAGTCATATAATAAAGCAGGCAGCGGACCATTTTGTGGTGCTGAAATGTAAAGCTGCAGCCACAGTGCAATCAAATAGGAGGTGAACAGTGCTTGGTGCTGAAAATATAGCTAACTTGTTATGCAAGTGTTGCACAGCAACAGATTGAGAAAACCTATACCAGTCGAGTAATTCATTTCAACAATAATCTTCATTTTAATTTGACTTTACAAATAACAAGAGGGCTTTATTGGAGTCTATTTTTCAGAGCCTAGGCCTATATAAAATAACTTAACTGGCTGAGGTAGGCTATGAGGCTTAACAGCATCTTTTACAATAAAAAATATTTGTCCTAATATAAGTGTGATACTTCCATATAGGCCACTAAGTGACTTACTCAATGGGAAAGTTGCATTTCCCCCCAGACACGATCTTGTGGATGTCGCGTGAGATGGATGTGATTTTGAATGCACAGGCTGTCCTCAATTGACTTATGTAAAAAGCCAGTTGCTGTCGTCAATCTATACTGCATTCATTGAGGAAAATGTGGACTCGCAGGTGTAAGTCGATCCAAACATTGTTAGTACATTAAATGCAAGATTCTTTATTGTGCTGTATTTCTCTGAGCGTGCCACCCAAAACGCACACAAGGACTCGGCAGACCTGAGTACATCCCTGAGATGACTCCATGTCTGGAATTCAATCAGCTCACTTTGAATTATGTCTTCATCCAGTGAGGGTATCGTTTTCTTAGCATGGGAGGAGACTTCTCCACCTGGGCAGACTGTGAAAGGTTTACATACAAACACAATGGTATCCTTGTGCGTGCTGTCGTCTTCAAATCCGGTGGAGAAGTTGTCTGGTCCCTCTGTCTGTTGTTTTTCAGTGTGCTGAAGTGCAGTAGCCTTCCAGATGGCATGTCCAAATCGGGACAACTCAAGCTTCCTAGTGAAGGCCTTTTTCCACCATGTCCACGACTGTTTTCCCTCTTCCTTGTAACTGCAGATTAAACCCATTTAAGTGACAGAAGCTGTGTGTGTAGCTTGCAGTTAACGCCTCTGTCTGGGGCAGGAAGTCCATTTTTAAAGTTCCATGCTGAGATTCATAATGACGTCTGAGATTAAATTATTTGCAAACAGCAACATTTTTTATTGCAAATAAGACACACTGGCTTGGCATTGGCAAACGATGGTAAGATGAACATATCTCTCTGTACATTCATGATTGATTCGGTAGCCTAGTGGTTAGTGCGGTGGACTAGTAACTGAAAGGTTACAAGTTCAAATCCCAAGGTTTAAAAATTCTGTCTTTCTTTCTTTTTGTCATTGAAAATAAGAATTTGTTCTTAATTGACTTACCTAGTTAAATAACAATTCTGAACAAATGTTGAAAACAATAGTATAGGCTTCATATACCTGTTTTTCCCCATCAATCAATGCACAGAGAAATAGAAAAAAAAAGTAATTGAATGTAGATGTTGATTTTATGAGTGTATTCAGATCGAATTTATTATGTTATTGCCACTGAGTTTATTATGTACTAATCTGATGTGTTAAAATGTTCAATTTTAGTGTAGGCCAATTAATTGTGCTAATATTATACACTAATTATGTTCTGGCCCGCCGACTATTAGCTTAGATTCTTTTGGCCTAAGGCTAAACCTAGTTGACGAACCCTGTCATAGACTATATCATACTCATAGACTATATCATACTCATAGACTATATCATAGAATATAGCATACTCATAGACTATATCATAGACCTCATCATACTCATAGACTATATCATAGACCTCATCATACTCATAGACTATATCATACTCATAGACTATATCATACTCATAGACTATATCATACTCAGACTATATCATACTGATAGACTACATCATACTCATAGACTATATCATACTCAGACTATATCATACTGATAGACTACATCATACTCATAGACTGTATCCCACAGGGAATATGTTTTTGTGAGACAGACAGACATACTATCACGTTTCAGGAATGACCCAGATGCAGACAGTGTCAAAGAAACAAAAGTTTAATTCTAAAACAGAGTCGGGCAATGACAGGTCAAAGGGAGGCAGGGGTCAATAACCCAGAGAGGGTGTAAAGGGTCCAGAACGGCAGGCAGTCTCAGGGTCAGGTCTGGCAGGGGTCAATAACCCAGAGAGGGTGTAAAGGGTCCAGAACGGCAGGCTCAGGGGCAGGTCTGGCAGGGGTCAATAACCCAGAGAGGGTGTAAAGGGTCCAGAACGGCAGGCAGTCTCAGGGTCAGGTCTGGCAGGGGTCAATAACCCAGAGAGGGTGTAAAGGGTCCAGAACGGCAGGCAGTCTCAGGGTCAGGTCTGGCAGGGGTCAATAACCCAGAGAGGGTGTAAAGGGTCCAGAACGGCAGGCTCAGGGGCAGGTCTGGCAGGGGTCAATAACCCAGAGAGGGTGTAAAGGGTCCAGAACGGCAGGCAGTCTCAGGGTCAGGTCTGGCAGGGGTCAATAACCCAGAGAGGGTGTAAAGGGTCCAGAACGGCAGGCTCAGGGTCAGGTCTGGCAGTGGTCAATAACCCAGAGAGGGTGTAAAGGGTCCAGAACGGCAGGCAGTCTCAGGGTCAGGGCAGGCAGGGGTCAATAACCCAGAGAGGGTGTAAAGGGTCCAGAACGGCAGGCAGGCTCAGGGTCAGGGCAGGCAGGGGTCAATAACCCAGAGAGGGTGTAAAGGGTCCAGAACGGCAGGCAGTCTCAGGGTCAGGGAAGGCAGGGGTCAATAACCCAGAGAGGGTGTAAAGGGTCCAGAACGGCAGGCAGTCTCAGGGTCAGGGCAGGCAGGGGTCAATAACCCAGAGAGGGTGTAAAGGGTCCAGAACGGCAGGCAGTCTCAGGGTCAGGTCTGGCAGGGGTCAATAACCCAGAGAGGGTGTAAAGGGTCCAGAACGGCAGGCAGTCTCAGGGTCAGGTCTGGCAGGGGTCAATAACCCAGAGAGGGTGTAAAGGGTCCAGAACGGCAGGCTCAGGGGCAGGTCTGGCAGGGGTCAATAACCCAGAGAGGGTGTAAAGGGTCCAGAACGGCAGGCAGTCTCAGGGTCAGGTCTGGCAGGGGTCAATAACCCAGAGAGGGTGTAAAGGGTTCAGAACAGCAGGCAGTCTCAGGGTCAGGGCAGGCAGGGGTGGGTGGGTCAGGGTATAGAATGGCAGGCAGACTCAGGGTCAGGGCAGGCAGGGGTCAATAATCCAGTGAGGTGGGTCAGGGTATAGAACGGCAGGCTCAGGGTCAGGGCAGGCAGAACGGTCAAAACCGGGAAGGACTAGAAAACAGGAGCAAGAAACCGGCAGGATCAGGGGAACAAATGCTGGTAGGTTTCACAAACAAAACATACTGGCAACAGACAAACAGAGAACACTGGTGTAAATACACAGGGGATAATGGGGAAGATGGGCGGCACCTGGACGGGGGTGGAGACAAGCACAAAGACAGGTGAAACAGATCAGGGTGTGACACAGACAGCATCTTTCTGTTATTGTAGCTTTCTGTTAATGGCTGTCTTCATCAGCCACTTCTGTTCTGTTCTGATGAATGTGTTCTTCACAGATGAGATATTCTGGAATATTAATCATGACATATTATCATTAATCATGACGCGTTGTCATTCTCCTGATGTTGCTTATTATGGAGAAGACTGACACAGAATACAGACTCGGCTGAATCTGCTAAATCTGACATGTCTTGTCACTGCTTGTCTGCAAACAAATGACAACAATCAGCACACAACACCTGTAACCTGTTCTGCAGAAGCCGGGCCACTTGGATGAAGCCAGGTGTGTGTTCAGTTAGAAATGTGTTATGTAGAACAGATATGACTGTCTGTCATGTTGAATAAGGGATCCTGTGAGGCTATTTCCACTGTTCCTTTCACCTTACTGGTTAACCCTACTGAATACACCATGCCAGGTGTTTGGTAGTTTGTCACCAGGATGGGTGTTGTCAGTGCAGAGCTCAGAGTAGGAATGCTGACCTAGGATCAGTTTAGCCTTTTAGATAATAATGAATAAGATTACATAGGCGGGCACTCCTACTCTGAGAAGCTGTGTGGGCCAAGGTGTGTGTTTGTCACCCGGCTGGGTGTTGGCGGTTCAGAACTGAGCTGACACAGAGACCTTGTATCAGTCTGGGATGTGGTCCACGGTCAGTGACAGGAGTGCGTGCATCAGCCCCTTCACACCAGAGTGAGCAACAGAATCTCTAAGGCTGAAGGGGAGTGGAAGTGACTGGTAACGTTACAGAAGATGACAATCACTATACCCACGCTCAAGGACGAAAACTCTGCCCCCTTTCTCCTCTGTCTCTATGGACCTCATACTCCTCCAGGGTGATGATGTGTTAGTGCTAATGTAATATATCATATATATAATAATAGTAGAATTAAGCAATAAGGCCCTAGGGGGCATGGTATCTGGCCAATATACCACTGCTATGCACTGTTTCACTGCATGACGCAACGCGGAGTGCCTGGATACAGCCCTTAGCCGTGGTATATTGGCCATATACCACAAACCCCTGAGGTCCATTATTGCTATCATAAACTGGTTACCAATGTAATAGGAAGAGTAGGAAGAATAAAAATAAATGTTTTGTCATACTCGTGGTATACGGTCTGGTATACCACGGCTGTCAGCCAATCAGCATTCAACGCTCGAACATGCCGGTTTCTAATAACATATATGACATTAAAGTAGATACACCAGTAGTTATGTAGCCTATACTCCTAAACTCCGTGGTACAACACGGCCAGGCATCAGTATACTGAACTGCACATATCCACCAAAGCTCTTCACTGGACTGGATGACAATATCATCTTTATTAACATATTTCAAACACTTGTAGTACCACTCATCTAAAGACATGTGGTCTTGCACAATATACTTATGCTACTGTATATGTCTTGTTACCAACTACAAAATATGATTCCCCCAAACATAGCTTGTGTAAATAGTGTAAACTCAGTGTGGTAGCTAACACGTGTGTTTCTATGTATCTGCAGGTGTTCAACACCTACTGTAACGAGGACTATGACAGGAGGAATGAGGAGGTGGACCCGGTGGCCTCGTCAGCAGAGTACGAGCTGGAGAAGAGGGTGGAGAAACTGGAGCTGTTCCCTGTAGAGCTGGAGAAAGGTACATAGACCTGGGGCCGATCCCAAATAACCATATCCTCTGTCTAAGCACTATCTCTTCACTCCCTACCCCCTACACACTTCATGTACAGTGCTTTCAGAAAGTATTCACACCCCTTGACTTTATTCACAGTTTGTTCAGTTACAGCCTGAATTTAAAATGGATGAAAATGTAGATTTTTTTGTCACTGGCCAACACACAACACCCCGTCATGTCAAAGTGGAATTGTTTTAGGCATTTTTACCAAGTAATACAAAATGAAAAGCTAAAATGTCTTCAGTCAATAAGTATTCAAGCCCTTTGTTATGGTAAGAAGCTTAAATAAGTTCAGGAGTAGAAATGTGCTTGACAAGTCACATAATAAGTTGCATGGACTTACTCTGTGTGCAATAATAGTGTTTAACATGATGTTTTAATGGCTACCTCATCTCTGTACCCCACACATATAGTTATCTGTAATGTCCCTCAATCGAGCAGGGAATTTCAAGCACAGATTCAACTACAAAGACCAGGGAGGTTTTCCGATGCCTAGTAACGAAGGACACCGATTGGTCGATGGGCCAAAATAAAAAAGCAGACAGCGGCTGTGATAGGAGAAAACTGACGATGGATCAACAACATTGTAGTTACTCCAAAATACCAACCTAAATGACAGAGTGAAAAGAAAGAAGCCTGTACATAATTTTTCTTCTCCAAAACATGCATCCTGTTTGCAATAAGGCACTGAAGTAAAACTGCAAAAGATTTGGCAAAGAAATTAACTTCATGGCCTGAATACAAAGCGTTATGTTTGGAGCAAATCCAACTCTTCACTAATTACCTCTCTTCATATTTTCAAGCATGGTGGTGGCTGCATCATCTTATATGGGTATGCTTGTCATCAGCAAGGACTAGGGAGTTTTTAAGGTTAAAAATGAATGGAATAGAGCTAAGCACAGGCAAAATCCTAGAAGAACATCTGGTTCAGTCTGCTTTCCACCAGACACTGAGAGACAAATTCACTTTTCAGCAAAAAATACAAGGCCAAATCTACACTGGAGTTGCTTACCAAGATGACATTCCTAAGTGACCTAGTTACAGTTTTGACTTAAATCAGCTTGAAAATGTATGTCAAGGCTTGAAAATGACAGTCTAGCAATGATCAACAACCAATTTGAAGAATTTTGTACAATCCAGGTGTGCAAAGCTCTTAGCAACTTACCCACAACTGTTACCACTTCCAGAGGTGATTCTAACATGTACTGATTCAGGGTTTTGAATACTTATCAAATAAAGATCTATATTTTTTTCATATTTTATTGCACTTTAAAATACAATTAAATTCAATCACATTGTATTTGTCACATGCGCCGAATACAACAGGTGTAGTATACCCTACTGTGAAATGCTTACTTATACAAGCCCTTAACCAACAATGCCGTTTTAAGAAAAAAAAAAAAAAAAAGAGTTAAGAAAAATATTTAATAAATGAACTAAAGTACAAAATTAAAGAGCATCAATAAAATAACAATAATGAGGCTATATACAGGTACCGAGTTAAGGGCTGGGGGTACAGGTTAGAACTTTTTGAGGATCCTGGAACTCAAGCTAAATCTTTTCAGTCTCCTGAGGGGGAATAGGCATTGTTGTGCCCTCTTCACGACTGTCTTGGTGTGTTTGAACCATGATAGTTTGTTGGTGATGTGGACACCAAGGAACTTGAAGCTCTCAACTTGCTCCACTACAGCCCCGTCGATGAGAATGGGGGCGTGCTCAGCCCTTCTTTTCCTGTAGTCCATGATCATCTCATTTGTCTTGATCACATTGAGATAAAGGTTGTTGTCCTGGCACCACACTTCCAGGTCTCTGACCTCCTCCCTATAGGCTGTGTCATTGTTGTCGGTGATCAGGCCTACCATCGTTGTGTCGTCGGCAAACTTAATGATGGAGTTGGAGTCATGCTTGGCCGCGCAGTCATGAAGTAACAGGGAGTACAGGAGGGGACTAAGCATGCACCCCTGAGGGGCCCCCATGTTGAGGACTAGCATGGCAGATGTGTGGTTGAAAATGTCAGTGAAAACACTTGCCAGTTGGTCACCGCATGCTCGGAGTACATGTCCTGGTAATCCATCTGTCCCTGCAGCCTTGTGAAGGTTGACCTGTTTAAAGGTCTTACCCACATCGACTACGGTGAGTGTGATCACACAGTCACCGGGAACAGCTTGTGCTCTCATGCACGCTTCAGTGTTGCTTGCCTCGAAGTGCGCATGGAAGTCATTTAGCTCGTCTGGTAGGCTTGTGTCACTGGGCAGCTCGGGGCTGGGCTTCCCTTTGTAGTCCGTAATAGTTTGCAAGCCCTGCCACATCTGACGAGCGTCGAAGCCGGTCAAGTAAGTAGGATTCAATCTTAGTCCTGTAGTTACGATTCGCCTGTTTAATGATTCGTCTGAGGGCATAGTGGGATTTCTTATAAGCATCCGGGTTAGAGTCCTGCTCCTTGAAAGCGGCAGCTCTACCCTTTAGCTCAGTGCGGATCTTGCCTGTAATCCATGTCTTCTGTTTGGGGTATGTACGCACGGTCACTGTGGGGACAACGTCATTGATGCAGTTATTGATGAAGCTGGGGACGGATATGGTATACTCTCAATGCCATCGGATGAGTCCCGGAACATAGTCCAGTCTATGCTAGCAATACTGTCCTGTAGCTTAGCATCTGTGTCATCTGACCACTTCCGCATTGAGCGAGTCACTGGTGCTTCCTGATTTAGTTTTTGCTTGTAAGCAGGAATCAGGAGGATAGAATTATGGTCAGATTTGCCAAATGGAGGGCGAGGGAGAGCTTTGTACACGTCTCTGTGTCTGGATTAAAGGTGGTCTAGAGTTTGTATTCCTCTTTTTGCACATGTAACATGCTGGTAGATGAATAGATATCTATCTATCCATCCATCCCTCGCTTCCTACCCACAGTCAGAGGGCTGACATTAAGGATGGTTTTGACTGAAACACACACACAGGGCACGCCCCCCCCCCTCTCTATGACACAAACACATACACACTTGCCATTGTATAACCCCTGTCTCCTCTCTGCCCAGATGACGATGGCCTTGGTATCAGTATCATAGGAATGGGAGTGGGTGCTGACGCCGGTCTGGAGAAACTTGGCATCTTCGTCAAGACTGTCATCGAGGGCGGGGCAGCTGAGAGAGATGACAGGTAAGAGCTCTCTGCTTCCTGAGAAGGTGCCAATTCAATCCCTGTACACACACACACACACACACACACACACACACACACACACACACACACACACACACACACACACACACACACACACACACACACACACACACACACACACACACACACACACACACACACACACACTAGTCCTCATGGCCCAGAGAGATTTAGCAGCAGGGGTCTGGGATTACACTGAGGAGGGAGGCACGGACGGAAATTTAAGCAACAGCTCTGGGATGTTATCACACTCTGCAGCTGCAGGAAACAGTGTGTGCATGTGTGTGCGTGGGTACGTGCGTGGGTTAGTGTGCACGCATAATATAATATAACATAATATACTCCACGGGCATATCAAAGTTCCAGGGATCTCTGCTAGTGCTAAAGTTATGGCCCGTTTTATAAAGAGAAATTGGGATAGTAGACAATGTAACCAATCACAGCGCTCCTCTTACTTGTAACATTGCACATCCTGCAAGTCACCAGCAGAGGGCGACCATTTTGAATCCATTTTCACATTCAATCTGTTGGTAAGGCTTAAAAATTGGATCATAACTCTAAATGTAGCAGAGATCCAAATCTGGAAATTTCATATGCACATAAACTATATTATGTTAAACAATGTATTTAAAAAAAATAAAAAAATATTCATGTTTATATTTATTTTTAAACTAATATTAAACAAAATTATCAAAATAGTACTCATATTACAGAGCAAGCGGTAAAGCGTCATATGACACCAATGTTTGCTTTGTAGCACCTACAGATGAAACACTATGGAGTCTTAAAGGAGGACTGGGTAAGGCCAAAATGTCCTAAATATGCCAACTTTGACCAATTATTTCTCAACTATGCTTTTAGATACACATGTCAAATATGTCCACAATCCTTTTCCTCCAAAGGACTATTCTATGGATTAAATTTCGTGAAAATCCCCCAAATCATGTTCTTTTTTTGTCTGGGTTCTGTGAGGAATCACTCAACACAGAGATCAGGTTTCATAGTCACACATACACGGACGCATGCAGACACAGAGAGAGAGAGAAAACCCCTCTGCATCATCTTCCACTGAGCCTCTCAGTCTCACCCCACACCCCGCTTAAATCTGAGGGTTAATCGGAAAGTGGTCTTGGTGAGAAATTGAATGTGAGACAGAGAGACCTGTGTGTGTGTGTCAAATCAAATCAATAAATCAAATCAAATTGTATTGTATTTGTCACGTACTTTGTAAACAACAGGTGTAGACTAACAGTGAAATGCTTACTTACGGGGCCCTTCCTAACAATGCAGAGAGAAATAACATGTAATAGTAAAAGTAATAATGAATACACAATGAGTAACGATAACATGGCTATATACATGGGGTACCAGTACTGATTCCATGTGCTGGGGTATGAGGAAATGAGGTAGATATGTACATATAACTTGGAATAAATTGACTAGGCAACAGGATAAATAATAAACAGTAACAGCAGCGTATGTGATGAGTCAAAAGGTTTATGTGAAAAGAGTCAATGCAGATAGTATGGGTAGCTATTGGTTAACTATTTAACTATTTTACTTCTACCCCCAACTATGGCTTGGTGGTAGAAGCTGTTCAGGGTCCTATTGGTTCCAGACTTGGGGCATTGGTACCGCTTGCCATGCGGTAGCAGAGAGAACAGTCTATGACTTGGGTGACTGGCTACCGTCGGGTATAGTAGTCCTGGATGGCACTACCCTCTGTAGTGCCTTGCAGTCGGATGCCAAGCAGTTGTCATACCAAGCAGTGATACAGCCAGTCAAGATGTTCTCAATGGTGTAGCTGTATATCTTTTTGAGGATCTGAGGCCCCATGCCAAATCTTTTCAGCCTCAAATCAAATCAAATCAAATTTTATTTGTCACATACACATGGTTAGCAGATGTTAATGCGAGTGTAGCGAAATGCTTGTGCTTCTAGTTCCGACAATGCAGTGATAACCAACAAGTAATCTAACTAACAATTCCAAAACTACTGTCTTATACACAGTGTAAGGGGATAAGGAACATGTACATAAGGATATATGAATGAGTGATGGTACAGAGCAGCATACAGTAGATGGTATCGAGTACAGTATATACATATGAGATGAGTGTGTAGACAAAGTAAACAAAGTGGCATAGTTAAAGTGGCTAGTGATACATGTGTTACATAAGGATGCAGTCGATGTTGTAGAGTACAGTATATACATATGCATATGAGATGAATAATGTAGGGTAAGTAACATTATATAAGGTAGCATTGTTTAAAGTGGCTAGTGATATATTTACATCATTTCCCATCAATTTCCATTATTAAAATGGCTGGAGTTGGGTCAGTGTCAATGACAGTGTGTTGGCAGCAGCCACTCAATGTTAGTGGTGGCTATTTAACAGTCTGATGGCCTTGAGATAGAAGCTGTTTTTCAGTCTCTCGGTCCCAGCTTTGATGCACCTGTACTGACCTCGCCTTCTGGATGATAGCGGGGTGAACAGGCAGTGGTTCGGGTGGTTGATGTCCTTGATGATCTTTATGGCCTTCCTGTAACAACGGGTGGTGTAGGTGTCCTGGAGGGCAGGTAGTTTGCCCCCGGTGATGCGTTGTGCAGTCCTCACTACCCTCTGGAGAGCCTTACGGTTGAGGGCGGAGCAGTTGCCGTACCAGGCGGTGATACAGCCCGCCAGGATGCTCTCGATTGTGCATCTGTAGAAGTTTGTGAGTGCTTTTGGTGACAAGCCGAATTTCTTCAGCCTCCTGAGGTTGAATAGGCGCTGCTGCGCCTTCTTCACGACGCTGTCAGTGTGAGTGGACCAATTCAGTTTGTCTGTGATGTGTATGCCGAGGAACTTAAAACTAGCTACCCTCTCCACTACTGTTCCATCGATGTGGATAGGGGGGGTGTTCCCTCTGCTGTTTCCCGAAGTCCACAATCATCTCCTTAGTTTTGTTGACGTTGAGTGTGAGGTTATTTTCCTGACACCACACTCCAAGGGCCCTCACCTCCTCCCTGTAGGCCGTCTCGTCGTTGTTGGTAATCAAGCCTACCACTGTTGTGTCGTCCGCAAACTTGATGATTGATTGCCTCTTCCTAAGGGGAAGAGGCATTGCTTTGCCCTCTTCATGACTGTGTTGGTGTGTGTGGACCATGATAGATCCTTAGTGATGTGAACACGAGGAACTTGAAGATCTCGAACTGCTCCACTACAACCTGGTTGATGTGAATGGGGGGCATGCTCGGCCCTCCGTTTCCTGTAGTCCACGATCAGTTACTTTTGTCTTTCTGACTTTGAGGAAGATGTTGTTGTCCTGGCACCAGACTGCCAGGTCTCTGACCTTCCTATAGGCTGTCTCATTGTCATCGGTGATCAGGCCTACCACTGTTGTGATGTCAGCAAACTTAATGATGGTGTTGGAGTCGTGCGTGACCACGCAATTGTGGGTGAACAGGGAGTACAGGTTGGGACTAAGCATGCACCCTTGAGGGGCCCCCATGTTGAGGGTCAGCGTGGCGGATGTCTTGTTGCCTACCCTCACCACCTGGGGACGGGCCGTCAGGAAATCCAGGATCCAGTTGCAGAGGGAGGTGTTCAGTCTCAGGATCCTTAGCTCAGTGATGTGCTTGGAGGGCACTATGGTGTTGAACGCTGAGCTTTAGTAAGTGAACAGCATTCTAATATATATATATGCCATTTAGCAGACGCTTTTATCCAAAGCGACTTACAGTCATGTGTGCATACATTCTACGTATGGGTGGTCCCGGGGATTGAACCCACTTCCCTGGCGTTACAAGCGCCATGCTCTACCAACTGAGCTACAGGACCACAGTGAGCTACAGGACCACAGTGCATTAGAGATTCTATCACCTGTGGATCTATTGGGGCGGTATGTAAATTGGATTGGGTCCAGGGTGTCTGGGATGGAGTTGATGTGAGCCATGATCAGCCTTTTAAAGCATTTCATGTCTACAGATATGAGTGCTATGGAGCGATAGTCATTTTGACAGGTGACCTTGGCTTTCTTGGGCACAGGGACTATGGCGGTCTGCTTAAAACATGTAAGTATTACAGACTGGGTCAGGGAGAGTTTCAAAATATCAGTGAAGACACTTGCCAGCTGGTCAGTGTGTGCGCTGAGTGCACATCCTGGTAATCCGTCTGGCCCTGCAGCCTTGTGAATGTTAACCTGTTTAAAGATTTTCCTCATACCGGCTGCAGAGAGAGTGATCACACAGTCGTCCAGAACAGCTGGTGCTCTCATGCATGGTTCTGTGTTGCTTGCCTCGAAGCAAGCATAGAAGTCATTTAGCTCGTCTGGTAGGTGTATGTGTGTGTGTGTGTGGGTGTGTGTGGGCTTGCATGCGTGCACGGTGCTTAATAGTCTGGTCACGGTCTGACAGGAAGGCACTGCTTCGGCATACAGAGGTCTGTGTCTGGGGAGCCAATGTCTTCTCCGCCGGGGTCAGAGTCAGGATCAATTCCATTTAAATTCAGTCAATTCAGAAAAGTAAACATATTTATGACTGAATTGAAATGGAATTGACCACAACCGTGTCCGGGCTTTGATGATTACTGTTGTCCCTGTATGAAAGGAAAGCCCTTAAAAGTGTCATATGCAACCACTCAATGTTACGTGAAGTGGTTGACAGTGTTGCAATGCTGATGGTTAGCCTGTCTGTCTGTGTTAGGTGGTTTGTATTCTGTCTGTCTGTTTTAAATGGTTTGCATTCAGTCTGGCTGTCCCGACACCGTACAGTATGTCAGTAATCATATCTGTGTTTGTCCACTGAATTGTGGATGTGATGCCACAGTGATTCAGACTGTAAACTGCTGTTAGGTCAGACAGTGTTACGTTTGACACGTTTTAAGGGTACGTTTAAATTCTCAGAATAGCTTGGACATCCACTGTATTGATGCTTTGTTACATGGGTATTATAATGTTATTGCGACCATAGACGATCTATGAATAGAAGAGTGGGACTTAGGAAAAAACATGCCCTGGACTTTCACACTAATGTTATCTAAATGAATTATTATATTTGAATTGTTAAATCAAAAAGGGAATTTTAATATAGGCAGCCTATTCATTATTGTTTTGTTAAAGAACTGTCACCACAACAGCCTTGTCACAGGCTGTGGCTACGTCCCAAATGGCACAGTGTTCTCTATGGGCCCTGGTCAAATGTTGTGCACTAAATAGGGAATAGGGTGCCATTTGGCGATACAAACATTCTGATAACCTTGTTTCCTCTGTTGACCAAATTGGCGTTGGCTCACAAGCCCTGGGCGCTATCAAGCAGCGATAGCTACACATCCTGTCATGTCCAAGCTAACCCCACCGTGTGAATGTAATGCTTTCTGTCTGTTCGGCAATAGTGCTGCTCCACTCTTGTAATGGAGAATGGTTGCCTCAAGACACGTCTAGCTGTACTATATTCAGTAGTTTGATAATTAGCTATTGCACCATTTTGCACCACTGAACACTCAGCTCACATCATGTGATAATACATTTTCAAAAGCAGATTATGATATCTGACTTCGATTAGATATTTTCTAAGCATCCCTTACTCAACATTTACTTTTTTGTATCACTCTGCAATGCACCACATCAGTGCATAGTCTACTACTGCACAGTGGATCATTTTATATATGTATATCCACTACCATTCAAACGTTTGGGGTCACTTAGAAATGTCCTTGTTTTTGAAAGAAAAGCTATTTTTTTGTCCATTGAAATAACATCAAATTGATCAAAAATACAGTATAAACATTGCTAATGTTGTAAATGACTATTATATCTGGAAACGGCCGATTTGTTATGGAATATCTACATAGGCGCACAGAGGCCCATTATCATCAATCATCATTCCTGTGTTCCAATGGCACGTTGTGTTAGCTATTCCAAGTTTATCATTTTTCAAGGCAAATTGATCATTAGAAAACCCTTTTTGCAATTATGTTAGCACAGCTTAACACTGTTGTTCTGATTAAAGAAGCAATAAAACTGGCCTTCTTCAGACTAGTTGAGTGTCTGGAGCATCAGCATCTGTGGGTTCGATTACAGGATCAAAACGGCCAGAAGAAAATCACTTTCTTCTGAAACTTGTCAGTCTATTCTTGTTCTGAGATCTGAAGGCTATTCCAAGAACTGAAGTTCTTGTACAGTGCTATGTACTACTCCCTTCACAGAACAGCACAAACTGGCCCTTACCAGAATAGAAAGAGGAGTGGGAGGCCCGGATGCACAACTGAGCAAGAAGACAAATACATTAGAGTGTCTTTTGTCCCATTCCCCCTGACAGAGCTGGTGTAACTGAGTCAGGTTTTGTCGGCCTCCTTGTTCGCACACACTTTTTCAGTTCTGTCCACAAATTGTCTATAGGAATGAGGTCAGGGCTTTGTGATGGCCAAATTTGGAAGTATGCTTGGGATCATTGTCCATTTGGAAGACCCATTTGCGACCGAGCTTTAACTTCCTGACTGATGTCTTGAGATGTTGCTTCAATATAACCACATACTTTTCCTTCCTCGTGGTGCCATTTATTTTATGAAGTGTACCAGTCCCTCCTGCAGCAAAGCACCCCAACAACGTGATGCTGCCACCCCCATGCTTCACAGTTGGGATGGTGTTCTTCGGCTTGTTTTCATATGCATTTTTCTCTCCATAGAACATAACAGATAGAGAGAGAATGACAAGTAGTTGGCCTGATTCAAACCGATGCCGCAGATATGTGTACCAGAGGCTACGGCTTTACCACTAGACCAGCCAAGCCACAGCTCAGTAGATCCTACAGTAACCTGTATCTCTTACCTGTGTGTGACCTTTCTGTGACCTCAGTATGTTGTGTCGTAGGATCAAGGTGAACGACCAGATCGTGGAGGTGGACGGCACCAGTCTGGTGGGGGTGACACAGAGCTTCGCTGCCTCCGTCCTGAGGAACACCCAGGGAGTGGTTAGGTAAGATCAACTGCCACATGCGTAACATTTTATTTTCATTTATTTATACAGATGAGTCCACGGTACCATGAAGTGGCATAAACCACAGCCGTCATGGGCATCAGCCATAGTCTGTTTAGTTAAAACGGCATTGTTAGGGGGGATAACTCAATGTGTACTGCTACACTTTATATAGTAGTCTGCCAGATAGTCAACCTTTCTGCACATGAGAAATAATGCATGGGTCGTCCTTTTGCGTGGATTTGATATTTTAAGTAGAGATTGTGTACCGATATTGAATAAAAGCCTCTTCTATTAAATGAAGTTCCCTTTAATACAGACCGTGGAGAAATCAATAAATCAGATTTTTAATATGAATAAAGACTTGCTACAGTGTCTTTAAACTTAACCCAATTTACTGTTAATGTTTTCAAACTGCAGACCACCAAAACCGCTACACGAACACACAACATAGCCTGCATGTGAAAACGGTTTTGGCAGACCCCATTCATGCATTCATTAGCATAATATCAATAGTGTGGAAATGTATCATTGTAAGAGAGTAGCAGTGGACAGCAGGCCTCCGCTCTACAGAGCAGAACAGTCAAAATAGGAGCACGGCATGGAAGAGACACAGACATGGTCAGAGGAGAAGCCGTATCTACTTACTGATGTGATTGGTGCTCAGGGGATGAGGGCTGGAGAGGAAGGACATGTCAAACTTTATTGCAGCATGTTGTTCCCATGAACACAATTTGTAAGTCGCTCTGGATAAGAGCGTCTGCTAAATGACTTAAATGTAAATGTAAATGTAACACATGGCTGTTTGATGAGCAAATATTGATTGAAGTATGGACAGCAGCAGCAAAGAGATATGGCTGGATATAAGAGAACGTGATATTAAACACTGCCATTTCTCTGCTGTTCTTTCCTCTTCTCTTCTATCCTCTCCTCTCTATCGCTCCTTTTTCATTCACTTTCTTCTTCCTGTCCAGTTAATCCCTCTCTCTCTCTCTCTCTCTCTCTCTCTCTCTCTCTCTCTCTCTCTCTCTCTCTCTCTCTCTCTCTCTCTCCTCTCTCTCTCTCTCTCTCTCTCTCTCTCTCTCTCTCTCTCTCTCCTCTCTCTCTCTCTCTCTCTCTCTCTCTCTCTCTCTCTCTCTCTCTCTCTCTCTCTCTCTCTCTCTCTCTCTCTCTCTCTCTATCCTACCTGGGTTTGATCACCCTGTGCCCCAGATTCGCCATTTCAACTCAATTTAACCCTGACTGACGACGTCATCCAGGTCTCTGAAACCACACAAGTGCAAGTTCACTGGTCCCCCAGCATAAGGCTAAAAAAATAAAGCGTATCTTTGCCACCAAATTTACAGTTGAAGTCAGAAGTTTACATACACCTTAGCCAAATACATTTAAACTCAGTTTTTCACAATTCCTGACATTTAATCCTAGTAAAAATTCCCGGTCAGTTAGGATCACCACTTTATTTTAAGAATATGAAATGTCAGAATAATAGTAAAGAGAGGGATTTATTTCAGCTTTTATTTCTTTCATCACTTTCCCAGTGGATCAGAAGTTTACATACACTCAATTAGTATTTGGTAGCATTGCCTTTAAATTGTTTAACTTGGGTCAAACATTTTGGGTAGCCTTCCACAAGCTTCCCACAATAAGTTGGGTGAATTTCGTCCCATTCCTCCTGACGGAGCTGGTGTAACTGAGTCAGATTTGTAGGCCTCCTTGCTCGCACACACTTTTTCAGTTCTGCTCACAAATTTCCTATGGGATTGAGGTCAGGACTTTGTGATGGCCACTCCAATACCTTGACTTTGTTGTCCTTAAGGTATTTTCCCACAACTTTGGAAGTATGCTTGGGATCATTGTCAATTTGGAAGACCCATTTGCGACCAAGCTTTAACTGATATCTTGAGATGTTGCTTCAGTATAACCACATAATTTTAATTCCTCATGATGCCATTTATTTTATGAAGTGTACCAGTCCCTCTTGCAGCAAAGCACCCCAACAACATGATGCTGCCACCCCCGTGCTTCACATTTTGGATGGTGTTCTTCGGCTTGCAAGCCTCCTCCTTTTTCCTCCAAACATAACAATGGTCATTATGGCCAAACAGTTCTATTTTTGTTTCATCAGACCAGAGGACATTTCTCCAAAAAGTACGATCTTTGTCCCCTTGTGCAGTTGCAACCCGTAGTCTGGCTTTTTTATAGCGGTTTTGGAGCAGTGGCTTCTTCCTTGCTGAGCGGCCTTTCAGGTTATGTCGATATTGGACTCGTTTTACTGTGGATATAGTGTAATGGATCTCGTCCTCCTCTTCTGAGGAGGAGTAGCGAGAAGGATCGGAGGACCAATGGCAGCGTGGTAAGTGTCCATAATGTTTAATCAAACACAACAGAACACTGGAACAAAACAATAAACGTGAATAAACGAAACAGTCACGTGTGGTAACACACACTGACACGGAAAACAAACACCCACAACTCAAAAGTGAAACCAGGCTACTTAAGTATGATTCTATCAGGGACAACGATTGACAGCTGCCTCTGATTGAGAATCATACTTAGATAGCCTGGTTTCACTTTTGAGTTGTGGGTGTTTATTTTCTGTTCTGTGTTTTGCGAGAGGGACCGGGCAGGCACCGTGGTATGCGATGGAGCGCACGGTGTCCCCAGTACGCGTGCTTAGCCCTGTGCGGTACATTGCATTGTTGATGTCCTAACCGACTTGCCAAAACTATAGTTTGTTAACAAGAAATTTGTGGAGTGGTTGAAAAACAAGTTTTGATGACTCCAACCTAAGTGTATGTAAACTTCCGACTTCAACTGTATAAACCAGATATTATTGGATAAAAGCGTCTGCTAAATGGCATATATTATTATATATTATATATTATTAAAAGAGAGCACAATTAAACAACATCCCACGTGGTTGACTGAGTGAGGGCATATCTGTTGTGAGGCAATGTAATGCGGACATCCCTGACATCCCTAACCCCAGTGCCCTGTGTGTCCCAAATGGCACCTTATTCCCAAATATAGTGAACTACCTTTGATCAGAACCCTATGTGCCCTTGTCAAATAAGTACATTATATAGCAGGGTTTCCCAAACTCGGTCCTCGGGACCGTCAGGGGTGCACGTTTTCATTTTTGCCCTTACACTACACAGCTGATTCAAATATTAAACTAATCATCAAGCTTTGATCATTTGAATCAGCTGTGTAGTGTTAGGGCAAAAAACTAAACATGCACCGAGGACCGAGATTGGGAAACGCTGCTATATAGGG
The DNA here is from genome assembly GCF_021184085.1 of Oncorhynchus gorbuscha. Classification (NCBI taxonomy): domain Eukaryota; kingdom Metazoa; phylum Chordata; class Actinopteri; order Salmoniformes; family Salmonidae; genus Oncorhynchus; species Oncorhynchus gorbuscha. The sequence goes on along the minus strand of NC_060181.1, from coordinate 19,203,693 downwards.
AATATAGTGCCATTTGGGACTCAGATCCAGTATGTCTGTCAGCATACTGTAGCAGCTCCTAATGGACAAGACATGTCGGTATTATCGCTGTTGTTCCCAGAAGCAGGGTAGGCCCCCTGCATGTTGCTTTGCCGGGAAAGAGGAAACTGTTTCCAGGTCAGCTGCTAGATGGAGAGATGGAGGAGCACGCTCCTTGATTCTGATTTCTCTCAGTTGTTAATTCAGATGTAGATCAAAGTTAACTCTGGAATGTAGCCAGCCTAGCTCTGTAATCAGCATGCCCACTCCGGGTGATTGGAGACACAGTCAAAAAAGCTCTCCCACTGAGATAGAGGGATCCATCTTGGAGTAAACGAGAGAGAAACCAGAAGAATATACTGTATACTGGGTATTTTTAAAAATACATATATATTTAACCTTTATTTAATTAGACAAGTCAGTTAAGAACAAATTAGAGGGAACATGGCTATAACATCGCTATCTCTCTCTCTCTCTCTCTCTCTCTCTCTCTTTCTCTCTCTCTCTCTCTCGCTATATCTCTCTCTCCATTTCAGTCTCTCTCTCGCTATATCTCTCTCTCTCTCTCTCTCTCCATTTCTCTCTCTGTCTTTCTTTGTTTCTCTCTCTCTGTTTCACCCTTTATCAAATTCAAATGGCTTTATTGGCATGGAAAGTGTTACCGCATACATTGCCAAAGGAAACATATATTGTAGACCCATGCTGACGCAGATAGATATTAATAGGAAAAATAATACTACTCAATGAGTAACAATTAACAGGACACTACAATTAAAAATATATATATATATTTTTTTTTCACCTTTATTTTACCAGGTAGGCCAGTTGAGAACAAGTTCTCATTTACAACTGTGACCTGGTCAAGATAAAGCAAAGCAGTGTGACAAAAACAACAACACAGAGGTACACATGGGATAAACAAATGTACAGTCAATAACACAATAGAAAAATATATATACAGTGTGTGCAAATGAAGTAAGGAGGTAAGGCAATAAATAGACCATATTGACGAAGTAATTACAATGTAGCAAATGAACACTGGAGTGATAGATGTGCAGATGAGGATGTGCAAGTAGAAATACTGGTGTGCAAAAGTACAGAAAAAAAGCAAAAACAAATACAGGATGAGGTAGTTGGTTAGGTGGGCTATTTACAGATGGGCTGTGTACAGCTGCAGCGATCGGTAAGCTGCTCTGACAGCCGATGCTTAAAGGTAGTGAGGGAGATATGTCTCCAACATCAGTGATTTTTACAATTCGTTCCAGTCATTGGCAGCAGAGAACTGGAAAGAAAGGTGGCCATAGAGGTGTTGTCTTTGGGGATGACCAGTGAAATATACCTGCTGGAGCCCGTGCTACGGGTGGGTGTTGTTATCGTCACCAGTGAGCTGAGATAAGGCAGGGCTTTACCTAGCAAAGACTTATAGATGACCTGGAGCCAGAGGGTTTGGCGACGAATATGTAGCGAGGACCAGCCAACGAGAGCATATAGGTCTCAGTGGTGGGTAGGATATGGGGCTTTGGTGACAAAACGGATGGCACTGTAATAGACTGCATCCAATTTCTGAGTAGAGTGTTGGAGGCTATTTTGTAAATGACATCGCCGAAGTGAAGGATCGGTAGGATAGTCAGTTTTACGAGGGTATGTTTGGCAGCTTGAGTGAAGGAGGCTTTGTTGTGAACTAGGAAGCCGATAATAGATTACATTTCAGATTGGTGATGCTTAATAAGACATGAATGAAGTCTGTTATTGTAAATAAGAATTTGTTCTTAACTGACTTGCCTAGTTAAATAAAGGTTAAATAAATAAAATAAATGCTCGAAATAGACAATAATGAAATGGTGAGAAGACAGGTAGAAATGGTATTGTTCTGGTTGTTTGTTCTCTCTATCTCTCTCTCCCCCTTTCTTTCTCTCTCTCCCTCTCCATCTCTCCCTTTCTTTCTCTCTCTCCCTCTCTCTGTATCCGTCTATCAACATGGAACTCCTTGGCTCTGTAGGGTAGGGTGTGAGAGAACGGCTGGTACAGCTGTAGCCCAGAGTCTGTGCCAATGTGCCTGTGCCAGTGCCCGATGTGCACATTCCAACCTGGACGGCTGCATGCCATTGTCACGTTATTGTGTTAGCGCTGAAAGTCCCATCCCCCTCCCTCTCCCCCCTCCACTCCCCTATAATCAGATCCTGCTATTGAGTCCCTGCGAATCACACAGACTGCCTGTTACAGCCTCAATCACACAAACAAATAAACATACATAGTGTAAAATGGCACCTTTTCTAGTCCACAAATTAAAAGGAGGAAGTTCTGTCATGTTTTAGTTCAGCTGAAAATATCTCAGAGAAAAAGTATATTGAGGTGAAGCCCTAATTCATCATTGAACCAACATGCACAGTGGTTCAAAGCATATTGTAAAGTCACCCCTTGAGTGAAATGCAACTGACTGGCTGTGTTGCTGTCCGTTTCCAGGTTTGTGATTGGTCGAGAGCGTCCGGGTCAGGTGAGCGAGGTGGCTGCTCTGATCCAACAGACTCTGGAGCAGGAGAGGAGACAGAGAGAGTTGCTGGAGCAGCAGTATGCCCAGTATGACGCTGATGACGATGAGGTGGGTAGTCTACTGCCCCGCTGTCTCACCCTCCTACTGATACACCTATAAGTGTGGCCAATCAAATCCTATACAGTTTTATTAACTCATTCATAGGAGCTAGTAACCTACAACAACGTCTAACTTACCGACCCACTTGTACTCTCCTCTTCTTATCAGGTATTCACAAAGTATCTCAGAGTGCCTTTTCGATTATAATGAATATACAGTATATGGACAGGGGGGACCTGATCCTAGATCAGCCAGTAGCGGTGCATGGGTAAAATCACTGGGGAAGCCAAGCCAGAAAAAAGCCATATTGCAACTAATATGTTGTGATAATTACGTTGTTTTCTCTATAAACTGTTAGTTCTTATGCCTTGTGACCATAATATATAGGCCAAAGGTCGCGAAAATAAGAAGAATAAATTCAGCCACACCTTTGTTTCATCACAAAACCGGAGAGCAACATCTGTTCGGTGATGTCCACAAAGCATTTAGCATGTAACAAGCAGTTACATTACCTACAGCAGGGTCAAGCAAGTTAACATAATTGATTTAGAACCACAGAGAGTTACTGCAGGTCACAAGGAAAACAGTAGCTGCCTCCACTATTCCAGCACCATTTCAACTTCTAGTCACCTCTGCTTAGTCTAATACAGTGACAACTAAAAGATTCCAAAAACAATTTAGTCCAATCAACGTAAGCTAAATGTGGCTGGCCATAGTTCAGATTTCTCTGTGTGTATGTGTGTGTGTGTGTCTATGTGTGCATAAGTATTAAAAAACATGTTAACTTACCTTTCTTGTAGAGAAATACCAATGCCATCCTTACTCTCTTTCATATTTTTTGTTGTCTTATTTTATTTCTTTATTTTTTGTGTGAATTTGACCCCTTTTTCTCCCCAATTTCATGGTATCCAATTGTTTTAGTAGCTACTATCTTGTCTCATCGCTACAACTCCCGTACAGGCTTGGGAGAGACGAAGGTTGAAAGTCATGCGTCCTCCAATACAGAACCCAACCAAGCCCTCCTTAACACAGCGCCATCCAACCCAGAAGCCAACCGCACCAATGTGTCGGAGGAAACACCGTGCACCTGGTAACCTTGGCTAGCGCGCACTGCGCCCAGCCCGCCACAGGAGTCACTGGTTCACGATGAGACAAGGATTTCCCTACCGGCCAAGCCCTCCCTAACCCAGACGACGCTAGGCCAATTGTGCATCGCCCCACGGACCTCCCGGTCGCGGCCGGTTACGACAGAGCCTGGGCGCGAACCCAGAGTCTCTGGTGGCGCAGCTGGCGCTACAGTACAGTGCCCTTAACCACTGTGCCACCCGGGAGGCCTTTGTTGTCCTAGTTTTTGTTGCACGGTAGCCTAACTTCCTTTCATGGGCAATGATTAGCCAGCTAGTTAACATTAGCCTACTACATATAGCTTCCATCCTCTAAGGCCAGAGGCATAATGTATGAATTCATGGTCGGATCAGAATCACAGTTATAATCATTGTACGGAAAATGAAGTAAAACCAGTCCAAATCAAAATATCCGTCCATGCCTAATTTAGGAAAGGGACCATTTTAGCTAGCTAGCAACCCGGGGGACAACAACACAACGCGATGCAGCAATTCAAGTTTTTTCTGTCAAATGACATTTGGCTTGATGTGATGTGATTGGTATGAAGCCATATCCAAACTGGCTTGACACTTTTTTTTTGGTGCGTCAGGACCATTAACAGTTGAGCTTACTCAGTTTAGCTCAATGCTGAATGGCTATTATTCTTTTTACAAAATTTTATCAAGGAAGTACAATTGTTCGCTGGCTTCCCTTGCATTCAATTATACGTGCGGCAGCAATATCATCCTCTTTTTGGCTAGACAGCATCAGATAAATGGATTACACATACAGAGACACAGGGGCGCTGTTTCGCTCACTCAGATGCTTTCTCCAGTCAGATACATTCAGCCTCTTGTGAATTGAAGGAAAATTATGAAACACAGAGAAACGAAAGATGTGTTTTTGTATGTTTTTGCATTTTATTATTTTATTGGTACATTTTTGGGGAAGCCTGGCTTCCCGTGGCATCCATGAGTACTTGCCACTGAGATCAACACTCCTACTCTGAAAGGCTTTATACATACGGCTCAGATATGTTTCACCATACTAACGACAGACCTGTGTGGTCACACTGAACTCCAATCTTCTACAACAGGTCAATCTTGGTCATGAGTTGTGGTTGTGGTAGTCATTATGTCATGTCAAATCAGGCATTGCTAAACATAGTTCACGAATAATTTTGCTGTTCACTTTTTAAAAAGCCTCTAGGGCTGTTTTCCTGTGTTTGAGGGACTGCCAACATGTTTTCCTGGCTGTGTTTGTTCTAGCACACACTAAAGCCCATTACCATACACTCATCATTAGTGGGTCAGAAGGCTGGAAGACAATAAAGCCACCATTTCCATAATGGTAGCGCGTTGCCATGGCTGCGAGGCTGAGGGTCTATATTTAAGCCCCATTTAGAGGCGGAGGTGGGAGACGCCGGGTTAATCACCATGTATCTAAGTGGAGTGATGCACATCCTATAGGCTCAGTAATCCTGATAGGTGATGCAAAGGTACAGGACGGCAGGCAGGCTCGGGGTCAGGGTAGGCAGAGGTCAGTAATCCTGATAGGTGATGCAAAGGTACAGGACGGCAGGCAGGCTCGGGGTCAGGGTAGGCAGAGGTCAGTAATCCTGATAGGTGATGCAAAGGTACAGGACGGCAGGCAGGCTCGGGGTCAGGGTAGGCAGAGGTCAGTAATCCTGATAGGTGATGCAAAGGTACAGGACGGCAGGTAGGCTCGGGGTCAGGGTAGGCAGAGGTCAGTAATCCAGATAGGTGGGGCAAAGGTACAGGACGGCAGGCAGGCTAGGGGTCAGGGTAGGCAGAGGTCAGTAATCCAGATAGGAGGGGCAAAGGTACAGGAAGGCAGGCAGGCTCGGGGTCAGGGTAGGCAGAGGTCAGTAATCCTGATAGGTGGGGCAAAGGTACAGGACGGCAGAAAAGGTAAAAACCGGGAAACTAGAAAACAGGAACAATCGCGACATGAACAGAGGTAAAACCTCTTGATGAAACAAAATGAACTGGCAACAGACAAACAGAGATCACAGGTATAAATACACAGGGGAAAATGGGGAATATGGGCGACACCTGGAGGGGCGAGGAGACAATCACAAAGAGAGGTGAAACAGATCAGGGTGTGACAAGTAGGTTCTTGGTGTGTGTGTGTGTGTGTCAGACCTGGGATAGCTATAGTTTTAACAATGCTTTGTGTAAAGCATGGGTTGGAACAAAAACATTTCCCAATCGTTTTGTTCTGAACAGAACCAGTATGTTCTGCTTTCCGTTCCACTGTTCCGAGCAGCAAAATAAAGTTATGGTTCCAACAAAGAAATTGTTATTTTCTGTTCCTTTTTAAACCTCTGAAATCGATATCATACTCAATGGTATGTATGCAGGCCATGGAAGAACTGGGACATTTTCAGCTTCCAGAAATTGTGTACAGATCCTTGCGATCCATGCTGAAACATGAGGTGATGGCGGCAGATGAATGGCACGACAATGGACCTCAGGATCTTGTCACTGTATCTTTGTGCATTTATACTGCCTTAGATACAATTCAATTATGTTCGTTGTCTATAGCTTCAAAACTTGTGACTGTAAGGGTTGATGCTGGAGATGAGAAGCAAGTACAGTGAGTGAGCATTTACTGGAAAATGGACATCAAACCAAAACAAGAACATTGTCTGGACATGGGAAACAAATTGACATAAGGACAATAATGCTGACACAGGGCACCAACTGAGGAACATACAGATATAGAAGGGCAATCAACAAAGTCTAGGTGATTCCAATATTGTGCAGCTGCGCGTAATGATGGTGACAGGTGTGCATAATGAAGGGCAGCCTGGCGCCCTCGAGCGCCAGAGAGGGGAAACGGGAGCAGACATGACAGCATCCCCCTCTAGGGGCGCCACCCAGCTTCCCACCTGGGCGAGCCTGACAGGCCGGCCAAGGCATGGGAGCTGGACAGCTGGATGAGGTGTAGAAGCCCGACTAGCCGGCAGAGGCATGGGAGCCTGACGAACCCGCTGAGGCGTAGAAGCCTGACGAACCGGCTGAGGCGTGGGAGCCCGACGAGCCGGCTGAGGCGTAGAAGCCCGACTAGCCTGCAGAGGCGTGGGAGCCCGGCGAGCCCGCTGAGGCGTGGGAGCCCGGCGAGCCGGCTGAGGCGTGGGAGCCCGGCGAGCCGGCTGAGGCGTGGGAGCCCGACGATCCCGCTGAGGCGTGGGAGGCCGACGATCCCGCTGAGGCGTGGGAGCCCGACGATCCCGCTGAGGCGTGGGAGCCCGACGAACCGGCTGAGGCGTGGGAGCCCGGCGAGCCGGCTGAGGCGTGGGAGCCCGACGATCCCGCTGAGGCGTGGGAGCCCGACGATCCCGCTGAGGCGTGGGAGCCCGACGATCCCGCTGAGGCGTGGGAGCCCGACGATCCCACTGAGGCGTGGGAGCCCGACGATCCCACTGAGGCGTGGGAGCCCGACGAACCGGCTGAGGCGTGGGAGCCCGACGAACCGGCTGAGGCGTGGGAGCCCGACGAACCGGCTGAGGCGTGGGAGCCCGACGAACCGGCTGAGGCTTGGGAGCCCGACGAACCGGCTGAGGCGTGGGAGCCTGACGAACCGGCTGAGGCGTGGGAGCCCGACGATCCCGCTGAGGCGTGGGAGTCCGACAATTCCGCTGAGGCGTGGGAGCCCGACGAACCGGCTGAGGCGTGGGAGCCCGACGAACCGGCTGAGGCGTGGGAGCCCGACGAACCGGCTGAGGCTTGGGAGCCCGACGAACCGGCTGAGGCGTGGGAGCCCGACGAACCGGCTGAGGCTTGGGAGCCCGACGAACCGGCTGAGGCGTGGGAGCCTGACGAACCGGCTGAGGCGTGGGAGCCCGACGATCCCGCTGAGGCGTGGGAGTCCGACAATTCCGCTGAGGCGTGGGAGCCCGACGAACCGGCTGAGGCGTGGGAGCCCGACGAACCGGCTGAGGCGTGGGAGCCCGACGAACCGGCTGAGGCTTGGGAGCCCGACGAACCGGCTGAGGCGTGGGAGCCTGACGAACCGGCTGAGGCGTGGGAGCCCGACGATCCCGCTGAGGCGTGGGAGTCCGACAATTCCGCTGAGGCGTGGGAGCCCGACGAACCGGCTGAGGCGTGGGAGCCTGACGAACCGGCTGAGGCGTGGGAGCCTGACGATCCGGCTGAGGCGTGGAAGCCTGATAGGCCGGGTGAAGCATGATGTGGGGTGGGCATCTGCCAAGCCTACCGGGGCAAGAAGACCTCTCAAGCCAGCTAAGGTGTGAAAGCCGACGGGCTAGCTGAGGCACCCCTGGTTCCATCGGCGACGGCACCCAGACCCGACGTCACCAACCAAAACAAAAAACAAAAACTCCCTGATGCTTCCTTTAGTGGTGTAAGCATTCTATAAGGCTCGATCCTGAAGACCAGAAGCAAGTACAGGGAGTGAACATTAATGGAAAATGGCCATCAAACCAAAACAAGAGCAGTGTCTGGACAGGGGGAACAAAACGACATAAGGACAATAATGCTGACACGGGGAACCAACTGAGGAACAGACAGATATAGAAGGGCAATCAACAAAGTAATGGAGTCCAGGTAAGTCCAATATTGGGCAGATGCATGTAATGAAGGTGACAGGTGTGCGTAATGAAGGGCAGCCTGGTGCCCTCGAGCGCCAGAGAGGGGGAGTGGAAGCAGGCGTGACAGAGCCTTTTATTGTCCTCAGCATGAGGTGCACATATGTAATGATCGTGCTGTTTAACCAGCTTCTTGATATGCCACACCTGTCAGGTGGATGGATCTGGGATTTTTTATTTCAGCTCATGAAACCTGGGACCAACACTTTATATGTTGCATTTATATTTTTGTTCAGGGTATTCTTCAAGGAGAACAAATCATTACTCTGAAGGTGGTTACAACTATTTGAATACAGATCCCCAAAAAGTAAAAAGTTTTAAAACTATTTGAATGTTGCTATTGTAATAAATCACAAAGTTACTACAACTTGATGTTGTCACGGCCGTCGTAGGGAGGAGACCAAGGCGCAGCATGGTATGCTTACATTCTCTTTATTATAAGAATGAACAAACTAACATAAAAACAACAAACCCAACCGTGACGCTATATAAACAGGTGCTGACAGGCAACTACACATAGACAAGAACCCACCAAACCAAAAGGGAAAATGTCAACCTAAATAGGATCACCACTATTATACTGTGTGCTGTCAGACTGTAAGACTTAATGGCACCCTATCTCCTATATAGTGCAGTACTTTCGACGAGAGAGAGACCCCCCATGGAAAACACACAGGGTTAAATCTCTGACTGGTCAGCCCTGAGTAAGTCAGCTAGGCTTTAGATGTCTGTCCAGATCGTCAGCCATGTAAACACACACACACACTATAAATGCACTATAGCAGATATGTGTTGAGAGCAGCAGGAGAGAAATATTCTGCTGTACCATGACAAAGCAAGCACCAGATGTTTCTAATAATGTGTGTCTATGTTTGTTTGCTCGCCATCTCTGTAAGCTCCAGCACCAGTGTTTCTGAGGTGTCAATCACCCAGTGTGATTCTGGCAGGAGGACCAGAGAGAGGATGCCAGGATGGGTCATTCGATCCTGGGTAGAGCAGGCCCTGGGTCTGCTTGGCTCTCCCTGCCTGGCTCTCTGCAACAAGATCTGAGGCTGCTGCAGGCTGCAGCAGAGCGGAACTCCTCTTTATAAGCATGTCTGTCTGGATCATTTTAGTGAGGCTGCCAGGCTGTAGGGAAGATAAGCACATAGAGTATCCTGCTGTGGCTGTGTTCTAGACCACACATACTGCACAATCATCCCTCTTCCTTACTTACCCCCCTGTAACCTTAACTCTGACCCTCTCCTCATCCCCATCCCTCAATCATCCCCCTTCCTCACCTTACCTCATCCCCCAGCTTTACCTACACCCCCTTAACCCTAACTCTGACCCTCTCCTCATCCCCATCCCTCATTCATCCCCCTTCCTCACCTTACCTCATCCCCCAGCTTTACCTACACCCCTTAACCCTAACTCTGACCCTCTCCTCATTCCCCATCCCTCAATCATCCCCCTTCCTCAACTTACCTCATCCCCCAGCTTTACCTACACCCCCCTAACCCTGACCCTCTCCTCAACCCCCATCCCTCAATCATCCCCCTTCCTCAACTTACCTCATCCCCCAGCTTTACCTACACCCCCCCCCAACCTTGACCCTCTCCTCAACTCCCCATCCCTCAATCATCCCTGTCCCTCTCACTTTGACAGGACCCCTGTCATCCTGTACCCAGACCGGACAACTGGTCTCTCGCTCACTCTCGCTAAGTCTCTTTCTCTCTCTCTCCTTTCCTCATAATAACACAGCCACCTCTCTAATTAGTTATGGAAAAACATCAGTTATGAACTTAACCATCCTCTCAGTGCTGTTGAGTTTTGGAGGCATTATTGTGAGCTAACAGAGCCTCTGCCTTCCCACTCCATCCTGAGAAAGGGCGCTGAATTTACAACCTTGGCTGAGAGAAAGCTTACACTGGTGTACTTGTTGTCCTCACTGTAAAAAATATGAATCGTTTTAATTATCAAATGCAACATTGGAGTGGCAGGCAGCGCTTCCTAAAATAGGAAGGGATAACTCAAAGTTAGACCAAGTCAGAACAACGAAAGAGAAGAGGAAAACAGGAAACGGGCTTTAGATACATTTGAAATATATATATATGCCATTTAGCAGATGCTTTTATCCAAAGCGACTTACAGTCATGTGTGCATACATTCTACGTATGGGTGGTCCCGGGGATCGAACCCACTACCCTGGCGTTACAAGCGCCATGCTCTACCAACTGAGCTACAGAAGGACCAGATACATAACACTGTGTGTTCCCAGTGACATGTACGACTAGTTATGGAATGTGTTCTCATTTCTCATGTTGTGTGTCTGTGTGTGTCCTCAGACTGGGGAGTACGCCACTGATGAGGAGGAGGAGGCGGGGCCGGCCGCAGACGGTGGGGGGGGAAGAGGAAGGTGACGGGGAGAAGAGCATCGAGGTGTTCGATTTGCCAGAAACAGATGACATCATTTCCCCCTCAGAGTTGGACGCTACCAAACTCTACCAGACATTCAGAGAGGTCACTCGAACACCCCTTTCATTTGTCTGTTGTATTTATTCTATTCCTCTGTCTATTTCATTAGTCTAAGTATTCCAGCACTCTAAAACATACAGAAGATCCAACAAAAACCTGGTGTGTATTTTCCTCACACTAATATCACTAATACTGTGGCCCGGAACTTTGTTCAACAACTCTTTCTCCTTCCTGATTGCAACAAAGTCAAAGAGTAACACATGACTGAAATGTAGTTTTTGGCTGTTACTGTCTTCTAGAGCCCATTTTCCTTTTTAAAGGAACCAACCTGCTAGTAATATTGATTGAAACGCCTCACTAGCACTGCTGGCACCAGAACATTTTGTCCCTCACTCCACACTTGTGTGACACATTTAACAAATTGCCTGAGCTGCACGGCGGTGTTCTGGATATTGAGTGAGAAATCATGTCATCTCTACTGTCCCAAGACCTCTACTCTCTCTCACTGGGACTCTCTCTCTCTCTCTCTCTCTTCACTTTCCTCAACTGCTTCTCTTTCTTCACTTCTCTCTAACTATAGCAGATATGTCGTTCCTATATCCCTTTCACTTTCTGTCAATCACTCTCCACGTTTATCTCTCTGCCTACTGACTCTCCCTCTATTTTGGACCTTTGTCTCTCCCTCTATTTTGGACCATTCTCTCTCTCCCTCTCTACTTTGGACCTTTCTCGCTCTCCCTCTCTACTTTGTACCTTTCTCTCTCTCCCTCTCTACTTTGTACCTTTCTCTCTCTCCCTCTCTACTTTGTACCTTTCTCTCTCTCCCTCTCTACTTTGTACCTTTCTCTCTCTCCCTCTCTACTTTGGACCTTTCTCTCTCTCCCTCTCTACTTTGTACCTTTCTCTCTCTCCCTCTCTACTTTGGACCTTTCTCTCTCCCTCTCTACTTTGTACCTTTCTCTCTCTCCCTCTCTACTTTGGACCTTTCTCTCTCTCCCTCTCTACTTTGGACCTTTCTCTCTCTCCCTCTCTACTTTGTACCTTTCTCTCTCTCCTCTCTACTTTGTACCTTTCTCTCTCTCCCTCTCTACTTTGTACCTTTCTCTCTCCCTCTACTTTGTACCTTTCTCTCTCTCCCTCTCTACTTTGTACCTTTCTCTCTCTCCCTCTCTACTTTGGACCTTTCTCTCTCTCCCTCTCTACTTTGTACCTTTCTCTCTCTCCCTCTCTACTTTGGACCTTTCTCTCTCTCCCTCTCTACTTTGGACCTTTCTCTCTCTCCCTCTCTACTTTGTACCTTTCTCTCTCTCCCTCTCTACTTTGTACCTTTCTCTCTCTCCCTCTCTACTTTGTACCTTTCTCTCTCTCCCTCTACTTTGGACCTTTCTCTCTCCTCTCTACTTTGTACCTTTCTCTCTCTCCTCTCTACTTTGTACCTTTCTCTCTCTCCCTCTCTACTTTGTACCTTTCTCTCTCTCCCTCTCTACTTTGTACCTTTCTCTCTCTCCCTCTCTACTTTGTACCTTTCTCTCTCTCCCTCTCTACTTTGGACCTTTCTCTCTCTCCCTCTCTACTTTGGACCTTTCTCTCTCCCTCTCTACTTTGTACCTTTCTCTCTCTCCCTCTCTACTTTGTACCTTTCTCTCTCTCCCTCTCTACTTTGTACCTTTCTCTCTCTCCCTCTCTACTTTGTACCTTTCTCTCTCTCCCTCTCTACTTTGTACCTTTCTCGCTCTCCCTCTACTTTGTACCTTTCTCTCTCTCCCTCTCTACTTTAGACCTTTCTCTCTCTCCCTCTCTACTTTGTACCTTTCTCTCTCTCCCTCTCTACTTTGTACCTTTCTCTCTCTCCCTCTCTACTTTAGACCTTTCTCTCTCTCCCTCTCTACTTTGTACCTTTCTCTCTCTCACTCTCTACTTTGTACCTTTCTCTCTCTCCCTCTCTACTTTGGACCTTTCTCGCTCTCCCTCTCTACTTTGTACCTTTCTCTCTCTCCCTCTCTACTTTGTACCTTTCTCTCTCTCCCTCTCTACTTTGGACCTTTCTCTCTCTCCCTCTCTACTTTGGACCTTTCTCTCTCTCCCTCTACTTTGGACCTTTCTCTCTCCCTCTCTACTTTGTACCTTTCTCTCTCTCCCTCTCTACTTTGTACCTTTCTCTCTCTCCCTCTCTACTTTGTACCTTTCTCTCTCTCCCTCTCTACTTTGTACCTTTCTCTCTCTCCCTCTCTACTTTGTACCTTTATCTCTCTCCCTCTCTACTTTGGACCTTTCTCTCTCTCCCTCTCTACTTTGGACCTTTCTCTCTCTCCCTCTCTACTTTGTACCTTTCTCTCTCTCCTCTCTACTTTGTACCTTTCTCTCTCTCCCTCTCTACTTTGTACCTTTCTCTCTCTCCCTCTCTACTTTGTACCTTTCTCTCTCTCCCTCTCTACTTTGTACCTTTCTCGCTCTCCCTCTACTTTGTACCTTTCTCTCTCTCCCCTCTCTACTTTAGACCTTTCTCTCTCTCCCTCTCTACTTTGTACCTTTCTCTCTCTCCTCTCTACTTTGTACCTTTCTCTCTCTCCCTCTCTACTTTAGACCTTTCTCTCTCTCCCTCTCTACTTTGTACCTTTCTCTCTCTCCCTCTCTACTTTGTACCTTTCTCTCTCTCCTCTCTACTTTAGACCTTTCTCTCTCTCCCTCTCTACTTTGTACCTTTCTCTCTCTCCCTCTCTACTTTGTACCTTTCTCTCTCTCCCTCTCTACCTCTCTACTTTGTACCTTTCTCTCTCTCCCTCTCTACTTTGTACCTTTCTCTCTCTCCCTCTCTACCTTGTACCTTTCTCTCTCTCCCTCTCTACTTTGTACCTTTCTCTCTCTCCCTCTCTACTTTGTACCTTTCTCTCTCTCCCTCTCTACTTTGTACCTTTCTCTCTCTCCCTCTCTACTTTGTACCATTCTCTCTCTCCCTCTCTACTTTGTACCTTTCTCTCTCTCCCTCTCTACTTTGTACCTTCTCTCTCTCCCTCTCTACTTTGTACCTTTCTCTCTCTCCCTCTCTACCTCTCTACTTTGTACCTATCTCTCTCTCCCTCTCTACTTTGTACCTTTCTCTCTCTCCCTCTCTACTTTGTACCTTTCTCTCTCTCCCTCTCTACTTTGTACCTTTCTCTCTCTCCCTCTCTACTTTGTACCTTTCTCTCTGTCCCTCTCTACTTTGTACCTTTCTCTCTCTCCCTCTCTACTTTGGACCTTTCTCTCTCTCCCTCTCTACTTTGTACCTTTCTCTCTCTCCCTCTCTACCTCTCTACTTTGTACCTTTCTCTCTCTCCCTCTCTACTTTGTACCTTTCTCTCTCTCCCTCTCTACTTTGTACCTATCTCTCTCTCCCTCTCTACTTTGTAACTTTCTCTCTCTCCCTCTCTACTTTGTACCTTTCTCTCTCTCCCTCTCTACCTCTCTACTTTGTACCTATCTCTCTCTCCCTCTCTACTTTGTACCTTTCTCTCTCTCCCTCTCTACTTTGTACCTTTCTCTCTCTCCCTCTACTTTGTACCTTTCTCTCTCTCCCTCTCTACTTTGTACCTTTCTCTCTCTCCCTCTCTACTTTGGACCTTTCTCTCTCTCCCTCTCTACTTTGTACCTTTCTCTCTCTCCCTCTCTACTTTGGACCTTTCTCTCTCTCCTCTCTACTTTGTACCTTTCTCTCTCTCCTCTCTACTTTGTACCTTTCTCTCTCTCCCTCTCTACTTTGTACCTTTCTCTCTCTCCTCTCTACTTTGTACCTTTCTCTCTCTCCCTCTCTACTTTGTACCTTTCTCTCTCTCCCTCTCTACTTTGTACCTTTCTCTCTCTCCCCTCTACTTTGGACCTTTCTCTCTCCCTCTCTACTTTGTACCTTTCTCTCTCTCCCTCTCTACTTTGTACCTTTCTCTCTCTCCCTCTCTACTTTGTACCTTTCTCTCTCTCCTCTCTACTTTGTACCTTTCTCTCTCTCCCTCTCTACTTTGTACCTTTCTCTCTCTCCCTCTCTACTTTGGACCTTTCTCTCTCTCCTCTCTACTTTGGACCTTTCTCTCTCCCCTCTCTACTTTGTACCTTTCTCTCTCTCCCTCTCTACTTTGTACCTTTCTCTCTCTCCCTCTCTACTTTGTACCTTTCTCTCTCCCCTCTCTACTTTTGTACCTTTCTCTCTCTCCCTCTCTACTTTGTACCTTTCTCGCTCTCCCTCTACTTTGTACCTTTCTCTCTCTCCCTCTCTACTTTAGACCTTTCTCTCTCTCCCTCTCTACTTTGTACCTTTCTCTCTCTCCCTCTCTACTTTGTACCTTTCTCTCTCTCCCTCTCTACTTTAGACCTTTCTCTCTCTCCCTCTCTACTTTGTACCTTTCTCTCTCTCACTCTCTACTTTGTACCTTTCTCTCTCTCCCTCTCTACTTTGGACCTTTCTCGCTCTCCCTCTCTACTTTGTACCTTTCTCTCTCTCCCTCTCTACTTTGTACCTTTCTCTCTCTCCCTCTCTACTTTGGACCTTTCTCTCTCTCCTCTCTACTTTGGACCTTTCTCTCTCTCCCTCTACTTTGGACCTTTCTCTCTCCCTCTCTACTTTGTACCTTTCTCTCTCTCCCTCTCTACTTTGTACCTTTCTCTCTCTCCCTCTCTACTTTGTACCTTTCTCTCTCTCCCTCTCTACTTTGTACCTTTCTCTCTCTCCCTCTCTACTTTGTACCTTTATCTCTCTCCCTCTACTTTGGACCTTTCTCTCTCTCTCCCTCTCTACTTTGGACCTTTCTCTCTCTCCCTCTCTACTTTGTACCTTTCTCTCTCTCCCTCTCTACTTTGTACCTTTCTCTCTCTCCCTCTCTACTTTGTACCTTTCTCTCTCTCCCTCTCTACTTTGTACCTTTCTCTCTCTCCCTCTCTACTTTGTACCTTTCTCGCTCTCCCTCTACTTTGTACCTTTCTCTCTCTCCCTCTCTACTTTAGACCTTTCTCTCTCTCCCTCTCTACTTTGTACCTTTCTCTCTCTCCCTCTCTACTTTGTACCTTTCTCTCTCTCCCTCTCTACTTTAGACCTTTCTCTCTCTCCCTCTCTACTTTGTACCTTTCTCTCTCTCCCTCTCTACTTTGTACCTTTCTCTCTCTCCCTCTCTACTTTAGACCTTTCTCTCTCTCCCTCTCTACTTTGTACCTTTCTCTCTCTCCCTCTCTACCTCTCTACTTTGTACCTTTCTCTCTCTCCTCTCTACTTTGTACCTTTCTCTCTCTCCCTCTCTACCTTGTACCTTTCTCTCTCTCCCTCTCTACTTTGTACCTTTCTCTCTCTCCCTCTCTACTTTGTACCTTTCTCTCTCTCCCTCTCTACTTTGTACCTTTCTCTCTCTCCCTCTCTACCTTGTACCTTTCTCTCTCTCCCTCTCTACTTTGTACCTTTCTCTCTCTCCCTCTCTACTTTGTACCTTTCTCTCTCTCCCTCTCTACTTTGTACCTTTCTCTCTCTCCCTCTCTACTTTGTACCATTCTCTCTCTCCCTCTCTACTTTGTACCTTTCTCTCTCTCCCTCTCTACTTTGTACCTTTCTCTCTCTCCCTCTCTACTTTGTACCTTTCTCTCTCTCCCTCTCTACCTCTCTACTTTGTACCTATCTCTCTCTCCCTCTCTACTTTGTACCTTTCTCTCTCTCCCTCTCTACTTTGTACCTTTCTCTCTCTCCCTCTCTACTTTGTACCTTTCTCTCTCTCCTCTCTACTTTGTACCTTTCTCTCTGTCCCTCTCTACTTTGTACCTTTCTCTCTCTCCCTCTCTACTTTGGACCTTTCTCTCTCTCCCTCTCTACTTTGTACCTTTCTCTCTCTCCTCTCTACCTCTCTACTTTGTACCTTTCTCTCTCTCCCTCTCTACTTTGTACCTTTCTCTCTCTCCCTCTCTACTTTGTACCTATCTCTCTCTCCCTCTCTACTTTGTAACTTTCTCTCTCTCCCTCTCTACTTTGTACCTTTCTCTCTCTCCCTCTCTACCTCTCTACTTTGTACCTATCTCTCTCTCCCTCTCTACTTTGTACCTTTCTCTCTCTCCTCTCTACTTTGTACCTTTCTCTCTCCCCTCTACTTTGTACCTTTCTCTCTCTCCCTCTCTACTTTGTACCTTTCTCTCTCTCCCTCTCTACTTTGGACCTTTCTCTCTCTCCCTCTCTACTTTGTACCTTTCTCTCTCTCCCTCTCTACTTTGGACCTTTCTCTCTCTCCTCTCTACTTTGTACCTTTCTCTCTCCCTCTCTACTTTGTACCTTTCTCTCTCTCCCTCTCTACTTTGTACCTTTCTCTCTCTCCCTCTCTACTTTGTACCTTTCTCTCTCTCCCTCTCTACTTTGTACCTTTCTCTCTCTCCCTCTCTACTTTGGACCTTTCTCTCTCTCCCTCTCTACTTTGTACCTTTCTCTCTCTCCCTCTCTACTTTGTACCTTTCTCTCTCTCCCTCTCTACTTTGGACCTTTCTCTCTCTCCCTCTCTACTTTGTACCTTTCTCTCTCTCCCTCTCTACTTTGTACCTTTCTCTCTCTCCCTCTCTACTTTGTACCTTTCTCTCTCTCCCTCTACTTTGTACCTTTCTCTCTCTCCCTCTCTACTTTGGACCTTTCTCTCTCTCCCTCTCTCCCTCTCTACCTCTCTACTTTGAACCATTCTCGCTCTCCCTCTCTACTTTGTACCTTTCTCTCTCTCCCTCTCTACTTTGTACCTTTCTCTCTCTCCTCTCTACTTTGGACCTTTCTCTCTCTCCCTCTCTACTTTGTACCTTTCTCTCTCTCCCTCTCTACTTTGGACCTTTCTCTCTCTCCCTCTCTACTTTGGACCTTTCTCTCTCTCCCTCTCTACTTTGTACCTTTCTCTCTCTCCCTCTCTACTTTGTACCTTTCTCTCTCTCCCTCTCTACTTTGGACCTTTCTCTCTCTCCCTCTCTACTTTGTACCTTTCTCTCTCTCCTCTCTACTTTGTACCTTTCTCTCTCTCCTCTCTACTTTGGACCTTTCTCTCTCTCTCTCTACTTTGTACCTTTCTCTCTCCCCTCTCTACTTTGTACCTTTCTCTCTCTCCCTCTCTACTTTGTACTTTTCTCTCTCTCCCTCTCTACTTTGTACCTTTCTCTCTCCCTCTCTACTTTGTACCTTTCTCTCTCTCCCTCTCTCACTCTCTACCTCTCTACTTTGAACCATTCTCGCTCTCCCTCTCTACTTTGTACCTTTCTCTCTCTCCCTCTCTACTTTGTACCTTTCTCTCTCTCCCTCTCTACTTTGGACCTTTCTCTCTCTCCCTCTCTACTTTGTACCTTTCTCTCTCTCCCTCTCTACTTTGGACCTTTCTCTCTCTCCCTCTCTACTTTAGACCTTTCTCTCTCTCCCTCTGTACTTTCGACCTTTCTCTCTCTCCCTCTCTACTTTGGACCTTTCTCTCTCTCCCTCTCTACTTTGGACCTTTCTCTCTCTCCGTCTCTACTTTGTACCTTTCTCTCTCTCCCTCTCTACTTTGTACCTTTCTCGCTCTCCCTCTACTTTGTACCTTTCTCTCTCTCCCTCTCTACTTTAGACCTTTCTCTCTCTCCCTCTCTACTTTGTACCTTTCTCTCTCTCCCTCTCTACTTTGTACCTTTCTCTCTCTCCCTCTCTACCTCTCTACTTTGTACCTTTCTCTCTCTCCCTCTCTACTTTGTACCTTTCTCTCTCTCCCTCTCTACTTTGTACCTTTCTCTCTCTCCCTCTCTACTTTGTACCTTTCTCTCTCTCCTCTCTACTTTGTACCTTTCTCTCTCTCCCTCTCTACTTTGTACCTTTCTCTCTCTCCTCTCTACTTTGTACCATTCTCTCTCTCCCTCTCTCTACTTTGTACCTTTCTCTCTCTCCCTCTCTACTTTGTACCTTTCTCTCTCCCCTCTCTACTTTGTACCTTTCTCTCTCTCCCTCTCTACCTCTCTACTTTGTACCTATCTCTCTCTCCCTCTCTACTTTGTACCTTTCTCTCTCTCCCTCTCTACTTTGTACCTTTCTCTCTCTCCCTCTCTACTTTGTACCTTTCTCTCTCTCCCTCTCTACTTTGTACCTTTCTCTCTCTCCCTCTCTACTTTGGACCTTTCTCTCTCTCCCCTCTCTACTTTGTACCTTTCTCTCTCTCCCTCTCTACCTCTCTACTTTGTACCTTTCTCTCTCTCCCTCTCTACTTTGTACCTTTCTCTCTCTCCTCTCTACTTTGGACCTTTCTCTCTCTCCCTCTCTACTTTGTACCTTTCTCTCTCTCCCTCTCTACTTTGTACCTTTCTCTCTCTCCTCTCTACTTTGGACCTTTCTCTCTCTCTCTCTACTTTGTACCTTTCTCTCTCTCCCTCTCTACTTTGTACCTTTCTCTCTCTCCTCTCTACTTTGTACCTTTCTCTCTCTCCCTCTTTACTTTGTACCTTTCTCTCTCTCCCTCTCTCCCTCTCTCCCTCTCTACTTTGTACCTTTCTCTCTCTCCCTCTCTACCTCTCTACTTTGTACCTTTCTCTCTCTCCCTCTCTACTTTGTACCTTTCTCTCTCTCCCTCTCTACCTCTCTACTTTGTACCTTTCTCTCTCTCCCTCTCTACTTTGGACCTTTCTCTCTCCCTCTCTACTTTGAACCTTTCTCTCTCCCTCTCTACTTTGGACCTTTCTCTCTCCCTCTACTTTGTACCTTTCTCTCTCCCTCTAATGTGTACCTTTCTCTCTCCCTCTCTACCTTGTACCCTTCTCTCTCCCTCTCTACTTTGTACCTTTCTCTCTCTCCCTCTCTACTTTGGACCTTTCTCTTTCTCCCTCTCTACTTTGGACCTTTCTCTCTCCCTCTACTTTGTACCTTTCTCTCTCCCTCTCTACCTTGTACCCTTTTCTCTCCCTCTCTACTTTGTACCTTTCTCTCTCTCCCTCTCTACTTTGGACCTTTCTCTCTCCCTCTACTTTGGACCTTTCTCTCTCCCTCTCTACTTTGTACCTTTCTCTCTCTCCCTCTCTACTTTGTACCTTTCTCGCTCTCCCTCTACTTTGTACCTTTCTCTCTCTCCCTCTCTACTTTGTACCTTTCTCGCTCTCCCTCTACTTTGTACCTTTCTCTCTCTCCCTCTCTACTTTAGACCTTTCTCTCTCTCCCTCTCTACTTTGGACCTTTCTCGCTCTCCCTCTCTACTTTGTACCTTTCTCTCTTTCCCTCTCTACTTTGTACCTTTCTCTCTCTCCCTCTCTACTTTGTACCTTTCTCTCTCTCTCCCTCTCTACTTTGGACCTTTCTCTCTCTCCTTCTTGGTCTCCTGTTCTGTGAGTCTCTCCCTGTCAGTGGTAGAGAGTGGTGCTGTCATGCATGGGCTGGGCTGTGTGGCTCTTCTCAGTGGTTGTGTGTGTGCACGAGGCTAGCCCAGAACAGAGGCTGCGCAGCCAAGGGTTTGATCATCAGATCGACCTCTTCCCTTTCTACTCCCTCAGCTGCAGATCAAGCACACTGTCACCGAGGCAGAGATACAGAAGCTCAAAAACAAGGTAAGAAATGTCCCCTGCTGTCATCTCTAAGATGAATGGTATAAAAGGCAAATTAAGTGCAATATACGCATGAGAACTATACATATGTTTGGAAACAGGATGTCATTGGACAGTGCAGGGTATAATAGTTTCTATTTTAAGGTATTAATGAATAGTTAAGGCAATTGCATGTATATTTGATCAGTTTAGCTTCACTGCAGAGTTGCCTCTTGCAGTTTCATGTCAAAGGTGTCTGGGCAGTGAGAGAGCCAGTGGTTAAGTGAGAGTGACATGCAAGCAGGCACAGCTTTCTAAAAGTTTCATCTTCATCCTCCCTCTGCATCCTCACGAGGACAGCTTAGCTCAAACTGCAGGAAATGATTTAGAGATATTAACTGAATTCAATGAGTGGATTTAGTGAAATTGAAAGATAAGCTTGTTGGTGTAATACTCTGAGCATGAGCTGCTCTGGTGGTCCTTGGGAGAGGGTTGCCCTGAGGAGTAGAAGGATTTAATACAATAACAATGTTGAGAAGGAGGTCACACCAATAAACTAAGCTCAACTGTCATGTTTGTCATTTATTGTCATGTCTTGTCCCTGTGCTCCCCATGCTATTCGTTTCCCTCTGCTGGTCTTGTTTGGTTCTATCCCTCTCTCTCCCCCTCCCCCTTTCACTCTCTCGCTCTCTCTTCTCTCTGTCGTTCCGTTCCTGCTCCCAGCTGTTCCTATTCCCCTAATCATCATTAGTCTTCCCACACCTGTTCCCGATCCTTTCCCCTGATTAGACTCCCTATTTATTCCTTTGTGATCCGTTCCTGATCCATCGGTTCCTTGTTTTGTATTCCATGCTGTAATTGCGTTTCGCCCTGTCCTGTCGTGTTTTTTGCCGTGATTGTGTATCACCCTGTCCTGTCGTGTTTTGTGCCTTCTTCAGACGCTGCGTGTGAGCAGGCGTCTCTGTTGACTACGGCCTGCGCCTACCCGAAGCGACCTGCAGTCTGTGGCCGCTTCTCCAGTTGTTTTCCCCTCTACTGTCTAGAGGATTTCAGTTATTCGGTTTTTGAGCATTAATAAACTCTGTTTCTGTTAAGTCGCGTTTGGGTCCTCCTTCACCTGCATAACAGAAGGAGCCATGCTCGGCAGACACGAGCAGGAATTGTCCGCTGCTCGCCAGGCCGTGGAGAACCTGGCTGCTCAGGTTTCCGACCTCTCTGGACAGTTCCAGAGTCTACGTCTCGTGCCACCTGTTACTTCCTGGCCTGCCGAGCCTCCAGAACCTAGGGTTAATAACCCACCTTGCTACTCCGGGCAGCCCACTGAGTGCCGCTCCTTTCTCACGCAGTGTGAGATTGTGTTCTCTCTCAACCCAACACATACTCTAGAGAGAGAGCTCGGGTTGCTTACGTCATCTCACTCCTCACTGGCCGGGCTCGAGAATGGGGCACAGCTATCTGGGAGGCAAGGGCTGTTTGCTCTAACGATTTCCAGAACTTTAAAGAGGAGATGATTCGGGTTTTTGACCGTTCAGTTTTTGGTGGGGAGGCTTCTAGGGCCCTGGCTTCCTTATGCCAAGGTGAACGGTCCATAACTGATTATTCCATTGAGTTTCGCACTCTTGCTGCCTCTAGTGAGTGGAACGAGCCGGCGCTGCTCGCTCGTTTTCTGGAGGGACTCCACGCTGTGGTTAAGGATGAGATTCTCTCCCGGGAGGTTCCTTCAGATGTGGACTCCTTGATTGCTCTCGCCATCCGCATAGAACGACGGGTAGATCTTCGTCACCGGGCTCGTGGAAGAGAGCTCGCATCAACGGTGTTTCCCTGCTCCGCATCGCAGCCATCTCCCCCCTCTGGCTTTGAGACTGAGCCCATGCAGCTGGGAGGGATTCGCATCTCGAATAAGGAGAGGGAACGGAGGATCACCAACCGCCTGTGCCTCTATTGTGGAGTTGCTGGACATTTCGTTAATTCATGTCCAGTAAAAGCCAGAGCTCATCTGTAAGCGGAGGGCTACAGGTGAGCGCAACTACTCAAGTCTCTCCATCAAAGTCCTGTACTACTTTGTCGGTCCACCTACGCTGGACCGGTTCGGGCGCTACATGTAGTGCCTTGATAGACTCTGGGGCTGAGGGTTGTTTCATGGACGAAGCATGGGTTCGGAAACATGACATTCCTTTCAGAGAGTTAGATAAGCCTACGCCCATGTTCGCCTTAGATGGTAGTCATCTTCCCAGTATCAGATTTGAGACACTACCTTTAACCCTCACAGTATCTGGTAACCACAGTGAGACTATTTCTTTTTGATTTTCCGTTCACCGTTTACACCTGTTGTTTTGGGTCATCCCTGGCTAGTATGTCATAATCCTTCTATTAATTGGTCTAGTAATTCTATCCTATCCTGGAACGTTTCTTGTCATGTGAAGTGTTTAATGTCTGCCATCCCTCCCGTTTCTTCTGTCCCTACTTCTCAGGAGGAACCTGGCGATTTGACAGGAGTGCCGGAGGAATATCATGATCTGCGCACGGTCTTCAGTCGGTCCCGAGCCAACTCCCTTCCTCCTCACCGGTCGTATGATTGTAGTATTGATCTCCTTCCGGGGACCACCCCTCCTCGAGGTAGACTATACTCTCTGTCGGCTCCCGAACGTAAGGCTCTCGAGGATTATTTGTCTGTGTCTCTTGACGCCGGTACCATAGTGCCTTCTTCCTCTCCGGCCGGGGCGGGGTTCTTTTTTGTTAAGAAGAAGGACGGTACTCTGCGCCCCTGCGTGGATTATCGAGGGCTGAATGACATAACGGTTAAGAATCGTTATCCGCTTCCCCTTATGTCATCAGCCTTCGAGATTCTGCAGGGAGCCAGGTGCTTTACTAAATTGGACCTTCGTAACGCTTACCATCTCGTGCGCATCAGAGAGGGGGACGAGTGGAAAACGGCGTTTAATACTCCGTTAGGGCATTTTGAGTACCGGGTTCTGCCGTTCGGTCTCGCCAATGCGCCAGCTGTTTTTCAGGCATTAGTTAATGATGTTCTGAGAGACATGCTGAACATTTTCGTTTTTGTCTATCTTGACGATATCCTGATTTTTTCTCCGTCACTCGAGATTCATGTTCAGCACGTTCGACGTGTTCTACAGCGCCTTTTAGAGAATTGTCTCTATGTAAAGGCTGAGAAGTGCTCTTTTCATGTCTCCTCCGTTACTTTTCTCGGTTCCGTTATTTCCGCTGAAGGCATTCAGATGGATTCCGCTAAGGTCCAAGCTGTCAGTGATTGGCCCGTTCCAAGGTCACGTGTCGAGTTGCAGCGCTTTTTAGGTTTCGCTAATTTCTATCGGCGTTTCATTCGTAATTTCGGTCAAGTTGCTGCCCCTCTCACAGCTCTTACTTCTGTCAAGACGTGTTTTAAGTGGTCCGGTTCCGCCCAGGGAGCTTTTGATCTTCTAAAAGAACGTTTTTACGTCCGCTCCTATCCTCGTTACTCCTGACGTCACTAGACAATTCATTGTCGAGGTTGACGCTTCAGAGGTAGGCGTGGGAGCCATTCTATCCCAGCGCTTCCAGTCTGACGATAAGGTTCATCCTTGCGCTTATTTTTCTCATCGCCTGTCGCCATCTGAGCGCAACTATGATGTGGGTAATCGTGAACTGCTCGCCATCCGCTTAGCCCTAGGCGAATGGCGACAGTGGTTGGAGGGGGCGACCGTTCCTTTGTCGTTTGGACAGACCATAAGAACCTTGAGTACATCCGTTCTGCCAAACGACTTAATGCCCGTCAAGCTCGTTGGGCGTTGTTTTTCGCTCGTTTCGAGTTTGTGATTTCTTACCGTCCGGGTAGCAAGAACACCAAGCCTGATGCCTTATCCCGTCTGTTTAGTTCTTCTGTGGCTTCTACTGATCCCGAGGGATTCTTCCTTATGGGCGTGTTGTCGGGTTAACAGTCTGGGAATTGAAAGACAGGTTAAGCAAGCACTCACGCACACTGCGTCGCCGCGCGCTTGTCCTAGTAACCTCCTTTTCGTTCCTGTTTCCACTCGTCTGGCTGTTCTTCAGTGGGCTCACTCTGCCAAGTTAGCGGGTCATCCCGGTGTTCGAGGCACTCTTGCGTCTATTCGCCAGCGCTTTTGGTGGCCGACTCAGGAGCGTGACACGCGCCGTTTCGTGGCTGCCTGTTCGGACTGCGCGCAGACTAAGTCGGGTAACTCTCCTCCTGCCGGTCGTCTCAGACCGCTCCCCATTCCTTCTCGACCATGGTCTCACATTGCCTTAGACTTCATTACCGGTCTGCCTTTGTCTGCGGGGAAGACTGTGATTCTGACGGTTGTCGATAGGTTCTCTAAGGCGGCACATTTCATTCCCCTCGCTAAACTTCCTTCCGCTAAGGAGACGGCACAAATCATTATTGAGAATGTATTCAGAATTCATGGCCTCCCGTTAGACGCCGTTTCAGACAGAGGTCCGCAATTCACGTCACAGTTTTGGAGGGAGTTCTGTCGTTTGATTGGTGCGTCCGTCAGTCTCTCTTCCGGGTTTCATCCCCAGTCTAACGGTCAAGCAGAGAGGGCCAATCAGACGATTGGTCGCATACTACGCAGCCTTTCTTTCAGGAACCCTGCGTCTTGGGCAGAACAGCTCCCTGGGCAGAATACGCTCACAATTCGCTTCCTTCGTCTGCTACCGGGTTATCTCCGTTTCAGAGTAGTCTGGGTTACCAGCCTCCTCTGTTCTCATCCCAGCTTGCCGAGTCCAGCGTTCCCTCCGCTCAAGCGTTTGTCCAACGTTGTGAGCGCACCTGGAGGAGGGTGAGGTCTGCACTTTGCCGTTACAGGGCACAGACGGTGAGAGCCGCCAATAAACGCAGGATTAAGAGTCCAAGGTATTGTTGCGGCCAGAGAGTGTGGCTTTCCACTCGCAACCTTCCTCTTACGACAGCTTCTCGTAAGTTGACTCCGCGGTTCATTGGTCCGTTCCGTGTCTCCCAGGTCGTCAATCCTGTCGCTGTGCGACTGCTTCTTCCGCGACATCTTCGTCGCGTCCATCCTGTCTTCCATGTCTCCTGTGTTAAGCCCTTTCTTCGCACCCCCGTTCGTCTTCCCTCCCCCCTCCCGTCCTTGTCGAGAGCGCACCTATTTACAAGGTACATAAAATTATGGACATGCGTTCTCGGGACGGGGTCACCAATACCTAGTGGATTGGGAGGGTTACGGTCCTGAGGAGAGGAGTTGGGTTCCGTCTCGGGACGTGCTGGACCGTTCGCTCATCGATGATTTCCTCCGTTGCCGCCAGGATTCCTCCTCGAGTGCGCCAGGAGGCGCTCGGTGAGTGGGGGGGGTACTGTCATGTTTGTCATTTATTGTCATGTCTTGTCCCTGTGCTCCCCATGCTATTCGTTTCCCTCTGCTGGTCTTGTTTGGTTCTATCCCTCTCTCTCCCCCTCCCCCTTTCACTCTCTCGCTCTCTCTTCTCTCTGTCGTTCCGTTCCTGCTCCCAGCTGTTCCTATTCCCCTAATCATCATTAGTCTTCCCACACCTGTTCCCGATCCTTTCCCCTGATTAGACTCCCTATTTATTCCTTTGTGATCCGTTCCTGATCCATCGGTTCCTTGTTTTGTATTCCATGCTGTAATTGCGTTTCGCCTGTCCTGTCGTGTTTTTTGCCGTGATTGTGTATCACCCTGTCCTGTCGTGTTTTGTGCCTTCTTCAGACGCTGCGTGTGAGCAGGCGTCTCTGTTGACTACGGCCTGCGCCTACCCGAAGCGACCTGCAGTCTGTGGCCGCTTCTCCAGTTGTTTTCCCCTCTACTGTCTAGAGGATTTCAGTTATTCGGTTTTTGAGCATTAATAAACTCTGTTTCTGTTAAGTCGCGTTTGGGTCCTCCTTCACCTGCATAACATCAACGAAGGGCTTGTCAGGACATGGTCTGTTAGTTTCTCTCCGTTGTGAAGTCTGGATTAGCCTTAAGTCAAGTATATTATGGTGCTATGTGTTTTATGTTATGTGTTTAATCCATAGCACAGTCTCTTTTTTAGTGTTGACTATCATACTGTACCTGCGTTTCCATGGCAAAAAGACAAACACAAAGCAGACTCAAGTCTTTGTTTCTTTAAAACCTATTTTTGTCAAATATTGTGTGCTATAGCTTTAAACGTGAACAAATGTTTCTTCCAACATTAGGACTATCTTCATGTTTTGTTTGCTTTGCTTAGTTGCTTCCTCGTATCAAAGTACTGGTATGGTGACAACACGTAATACCATAGTATGTCTAGTCAGTCAGCTGGCTTGTACATTACAGTATTTGGAAATCTGTCAATACTGTATTTGTGTTCCACTGTTTGTTTTTAATGATGTACCTAGTGGTGGGTGTGGGCCGTGTTGGTGTGTGAGTGTAATACCATGCTTATCTGTGCTTGTCTATCCCAGCTTGCTGTGGTGGAGAGGGAGAAGGCGCGCTGGGAGAAGGAGAAGAGCCAGCTGAAGGCCAGCATGGAGGAGAACAAGGAGAGGATGCTGAAGCTGGAGAGTTACTGGATCGAGGCCCAGACCCTGTGCCACACGGTCAACGAGCACCTGAAGGAGGCCCAGTGCCAGTACACCACCCTAGAGAAGAAGTACAACAAGGCCAAGAAACTCATCAAGGACTTCCAGCAGAAGTGAGTCAAAGTCTGGTACCAAACTGGTCTAAATTAGACAATACACTGGTTCAATATACTGTAACATTCTTATCCTTGGTAAGGCTGTTATGTTATGAACCCAGGTTCTATCCCCTATTTGGGAGTTACTCATCCCCAGATCTGTTGCTCTGGTCTAGTCAGTACCTAGCCACACACTCCAGACATGTTGCTCTGGTCTAGTCTGTACCTAGACACACACTCCAGACGTGTTGCTCTGGTCTAGTCAGTACCTAGCCACACACTCCAGACGTGTTGCTCTGGTCTAGTCAGTACCTAGCCACACACTCCAGACGTGTTGCTCTGGTCTAGTCAGTACCTAGCCACACACTCCAGACGTGTTGCTCTGGTCTAGTCAGTACCTAGCTACACACTCCAGACGTGTTGCTCTGGTCTAGTCATTACCAAGCCACACACTCCAGACGTGTTGCTCTGGTCTAGTCAGTACCTAGCCACACACGCCAGACGTGTTGCTCTGGTCTAGTCAGTAACTAGCCACTCAGATGTGTCCCAAGTCATCTGTTGCTCTGGTCTAGTAACTAGCCACTCAGATGTGTCCATGTCATCTGTTGCTCTGGTCTAGTAACTAGCCACTCAGATGTTTCCCAAGTCATCTGTTGCTCTGGTCTAGTAACTAGCCACTCAGATGTGTCCATGTCATCTGTTGCTCTGGTCTAGTAACTAGCCACTCAGATGTGTCCCAAGTCATCTGTTGCTCTGGTCTAGTAACTAGCCACTCAGATGTGTCCCAAGTCATCTGTTGCTCTGGTCTAGTAACTAGCCACTCAGATGTGTCCATGTCATCTGTTGCTCTGGTCTAGTAACTAGCCACTCAGATGTGTCCATGTCATCTGTTGCTCTGGTCTAGTAACTAGCCACTCAGATGTGTCCATGTCATTTGTTGCTATGAGTGTTAAACTGGTTGGTTACGACTGAAAACCTGAAAATGTATTACTACATTATTCAGCCTACTTTGGTTCATATGGACATGTCAAACCTTATTAATGTAGCTTTGTTTTTTATTCAAGTCCAAGTTTAGAGGCCATTTCAAATTGTCGCTTATTTTAGGTAATACACTTACTATATGTTATTCAAACCCTGTTATTTTCCTATAGTATGTTTATCAAACAATTTCACAAACAAATTCCACCCATTAGTCTGGAGGACATTTTAACCAAGTGGCACTCAGTTGAAGGATTGCTTTAGAGAGAGAGAGCTGCGTTGACTTCCTTCCTGTGCAGCTCTCCTCCACACCACAGCCTCTTTTTCAGCAGTGAGTTGATCTCTATGGTCATTCTCATCAGAACCTCTTTGTCCCTCTCCGCTCTGAATGCCTTTAATTGCCCTTGGTGTGTGTGTGTGTGTGTGTGTGTGTGTGTGTGTGTGTGTGTGTGTGTGTGTGTGTGTGTGTGTGTGTGTGTGTGTGTGTGTGTGTGTGTGTGTGTGTGTGTGTGTGTGTGTGTGTGTGTGTGTGTGTGTGTGTGTGTGTGTGTGTGTGTGTGTGTGTGTGTGTGTGTGTGTGTGTGTGTGTGTGTGTGTGTGTGTGTGTGCGAGGGAGCCTTGCGTCCTTCAGCCCTGCTGAAGAGAGAGGCAGGTCTGTGTCTGACTGTCTCTCTGACTTAAGTTCACTGAGCTCCTATTCTCCCTGGGATACTCTCCTTTTACCATCTCACACACACACACACACTGTCCCCAACCACCTAACACTCTGTCTGTGTCCTCACCCCTCTGAGAGGAGCTGTCACCAACCACCTAACACTCTGTCCCTGTCCTCACCCCTCTGAGAGGAGCTGTCCCCAACCACCTAACACTGTCCCTGTCCTCACCCCTCTGAGAGGAGATGTCCCCAACCACCTAACACTGTCCCTGTCCTCACCCCTCTGAGAGGAGCTGTCCCCAACCACCTAACACTGTCCCTGTCCTCACCCCTCAGAGGAGCTGTCCCCAACCACCTAACACTGTCCCTGTCCTCACCCCTCTGAGAGGAGCTGTCCTCAACCACCTAACACTGTCCCTGTCCTCACCCCTCTGAGAGGAGCTGTCCCCAACCACCTAACACTGTCCCTGTCCTCAACCCTCTGAGAGGAGCTGTCCTCAACCACCTAAAACTCTGTCCCTGTCTTCACCCCTCTGAGAGGAGCTGTCCCCAACCACCTAACACTGTCCGTGTCCTCACCCCTCTGAGAGGAGCTGTCCCCAACCCCCTAACACTGTCCCTGTCCTCACCCCTCCGAGAGGAGCTGTCCCCAACCATCCAACCACCTAACACTCTGTCCCTGTCCTCACCCCTCTGAGAGGAGCTGTCCCCAACCACCTAACACTCTGTCCCTGTCCTCACCCCTCTGAGAGGAGCTGTCACCAACCACCTAACACTGTCCCTGTCCTCACCCCTCTGAGAGGAGCTGTCCCCAACCACCTAACACTCTGTCCCTGTCCTCACCCCTCTGAGAGGAGCTGTCCCCAACCACCTAATACTATGTCCCTGTCCTCAACCCTCTGAGAGGAGCTGTCCTCAACCACCTAAAACTCTGTCCCTGTCTTCACCCCTCTGAGAGGAGCTGTCCCCAACCACCTAACACTGTCCCTGTCCTCACCCCTCTGAGAGGAGCTGTCCCCAACCATCCAACCACCTAATACTCTGTCCCTGTCCTCACCCCTGTCAGAGGGCCACCAACATACCCTTCTAACCCCACCCCCTGTCAGAGGGCCACCAACACACCCTTCTAACCCCACCCCTGTCTGAGGGCCACCAACACACCCTTCTAACCCCACCCCTGTCTGAGGGCCACCAACACACCCTTCTAACCCCACCCCTGTCAGAGGGCCACCAACACACCCTTCTAACCCCACCCCTGTCAGAGGGCCACCAGCACACCCTTCTAACCCCACCCCTGTCAGAGGGCCACCAACATACCCTTCTAACCCCACCCCTGTCAGAGGGCCACCAGCACACCCTTCTAACCCCACCCCTGTCAGAGGGCCACCAACACACCCTTCTAACCCCACCCCTCTGTTTCTTCCAGAGAGGTGGAGTTTGTCCAGAAGGAGGAAGCAGAGAGGAAGAGGCTGGAGGATACAGAGAAGGTCCACCTGGAGGAGATTCAGGGACTGCAAGTCAGGGTAACTATACTTTCTCTGTATATTCCCTCTCCCATTTTCTCAATGCTGCTGATTACACCCATTCCTTTTTAGGTGAGAATTCAGCACATACTTGCCACAGTACATGTATACGCTTACAATGCTGACTGTGTGCAGTGCAAAGCTGTCTAAGTACAAGATAAATCCCTTATGTAATTACCCCAGTTCAACATTAGTCCACTGCCTTGATTAGACATTTCCCCTGCTGGTACATGATGTTGCCAGTGGAGGGAGCCACTGGACAGCCACACTGCATGGGTCACTAAGCCTGAAACTCATTTGAAACGGTTTCTACGCAGATTGCAGCCCTGGAGTCTGAGCTGATGCAACTGATGAAACAAAATGGCATCCAGATGAACAACAACAACAACAGCGCCCAACAGCAGAGTCCTGGGATGGCCGGCCCTGCAAGAGGTGAGTCTCAGGGAGATGGAGAGATCCAGAAATACAGTGGTCATAGTCTAGTCGAGCTCCCTCCCTAGGCAGTAATACCTACAATGTGGAAATAGAATACACATTACTGGTTATGGTCAGATGATTGACCCTGAAACTTCCATCCATTCAAAATGTACATTTTTTGTCATTTAGCAGACGTTCTTATCCAGAGCAACTTACAGGAGCAATTAGGGTTAAGTACCTGGCTCAAGGGCACATTGACAGACTTGTCATCTAGTCGGCTTGGGGATTCAATCCAGCAACCTTTCACTTACTGGCCCAATGCTCTTAACCGCTCATCCCCCACTTCTCACTTCTCTTCCCTATGGGCCCTGGTCAAAAGTAGTGCACTATATATGGATAGGGTACCATTTGGGATGAACCTTCTCTGTAGATGATGCATTGTTTAAGCTTGTACTGTGAGAAAGATTCAGTACACTGCCAGTTTGTAGTCCTAAAACACGGAAACAAGTTACCTCTGGGTTGTTCAGCCATCCCTATAGGGAAATGAATGAGGAAATCATGTGGTTCTGGGATAAACGCTGAAAATAAGGTCAGAGGTTAACACATGCTTAGGAGATTTTCATTATTTTGTTCTGTGAGATAATATCAGTCAGTTAACATGACCTTTAAAGAGTCATTAAATTACCTTTTTATTATTACTCAAATTCTTCAAAATTCACAAAGTGATATTAGCTGATGAAGGTTATCTCATAGAACAAAACATATAAGATCTTCTAAGCCTGTGTTCCCCACAGACCTTATTTTGCTGTTTATCCAAAACGCCATTAATTTTCCTCATAGGCTTTGTCCAATGAACCATGGCGGAGTTAGTGATGACAAAAAGACGCCATTACTATTTCTCTCTATTGCCAATGAAACAAGGACAGCTTGTCCCGTCATCACCGTATCCCTGTCTTAGCTATACGTCTCTATCAGGGTATTTCAATACAGGGCAATGGAGGCTGTAGAGAGAAATGACACATCCTTAGGAGGGGTTGATGTGTCAGTGTCACTCAAACCCTGAGATACACCCTACATCTGTCCTATCAGCTCCTTTCCTATTTCCTTTGCCCTCAAACTCTGCTGTTATTACCTTATTAGGGACATGGAGGGGCAAACAAGGACTGTGTCTCACTCCAAATGGCATCCGATTGGCTCTGGTCAAAAGTAGTGCACTATGTAGGGATTCGGGAATAGGGTGTCATTTGGGAATCGGCTTGTATTAATGCATACTGTCATCACTAGCTCTAAGACTAACCGTACCCAAAGGCTTGAGATGTGTCCTTGTATTAATGCATACTATCATCACTAGCTCTAAGACTAACTGTACCCAAAGGCTTGAGATGTGTCCTTGTATTAATGCATACTGTCATCACTAGCTCTAAGACTAACTGTACCCAAAGGCTTGAGATGTGTCCTTGTATTAATGCATACTATCATCACTAGCTCTAAGACTAACTGTACCCAAAGGCTTGAGATGTGTCCTTGTATTAATGCATACTGTCATCACTAGCTCTAAGACTAACTGTACCCAAAGGCTTGAGATGTGTCCTTGTATTAATGCATACTGTCATCACTAGCTCTAAGACTAACTGTACCGAAAGCCTTGAGATGTGTCCTTGTATTAATGCATACTGTCATCACTAGCTCTAAGACTAACTGTACCGAAAGCCTTGAGATGTGTCCTTGTATTAATGCATACTGTCATCACTAGCTCTAAGACTAACTGTACCGAAAGGCTTGAGATGTCTCTTTGTATTAATGCTTGTTTTTCTTGATGCTTCTCTTTTGCAAATCCCTCTTATTCTTTTTTTCACCCACCGTGCATTACCTCTGAATGCACTTTGAACTTTGACCTTGTACTCCAGTGCCACTTCAGTAAACAAACAAACAGTAAGCCATTGCAAACTAAATTTGTCCTTCAGATGTAAACACATGGTTTGGGTCCCAAATAACACCCTACTTCCTATTTAGTGCACTATATAGGACATAGGATTGCATTTGGGATCCATACTATCACTGGCCTTTTTTTCTGGGCTCCTCTGGCTTCTTCCAGTCCATTATAATGGATGCAGTGACCCTTGATCTGCCATCTCCGGGATCCATAAAAGACCTGATGAGGGGACAGTGGGCAGTCTCCGAATACTGATCCAGATCTGGAGAGACTGAATGAGGCAGTTGATTAAGCAATATCAGGGAGCGAGAGAGAGGGAGGGAGGTAGAGCGAGGCGGAGGCAGGGAGAGAGAGGCGGGGGGAGGGAAAGAGAGAGGGAGAGAGAGGGAGGGAGGAGAGCGAGAGGGAGGGAGGGAGGTAGAGCGAGGCGGAGGCAGGGAGAGAGAGGCGGGGGAGGGAAAGAGAGAGGGAGAGAGAGGGAGGGTGGAGAGCGAGAGGGAGGGGTGGGAGGGAAGGAAAGGGAGGAGGGAGAGAAAGAGGGGTGGAGGGAGGGACCCTTCTATGACTAGGCCTGTTCTGTGAATAGTGGTGTGTGATTTGATTTGGATGTTTGTGTGTGTACTTACATACCGTTCATACAGTCCTGTAAATCTGTCTATAGTGAAGTAAGTAGCCTTGGCTTGTGGGACGCAGAACGGCTCATAGGAGCAGCAGCCTATCTCCTGTTTCTGTAGCGTGAGGCAGCTTGATGTACAAGGACATCCCCTAGACAGGGCGCTAGTCTAAGGAGATTGATTGGGGGTAAAGGCCTGCGATAGATCTACACATGTATGGTACCTAATGACCAACAGCCTCTCTTTTATCACAGATTTCATCTATACAGTATGTTCATGTAATTCTATCGCAAGAGGACCTTTGTTAGCCTGTTCCCAGATCTGTTTGTACTATAATGTCAACTCCTTGTCATGCCAAAAATGTTTTTATTTATTTATTTTTTTACCTTTATTTAACCAGGCAAGTCAGTTAAGAACAAATTCTTATTTTCAATGACGGCCTGGGAACAGTGGGTTAACTGCCTGTTCAGGGGCAGAACGACAGATTTGTACCTTGTCAGCTCGGCGGTTTGAACTCACAACCTTCCGGTTTCTAGTCCAACGCTCTAACCACTAGGCTACCCTGCCAAAAATGATAGCACAAACAGATCTGAGATCAGTGTTGTGTTGTGTGTTTTTCCAGAGCTGAGTGAGGTGGTTCCCCACGCTGGAAGTAGACAGAGACTCTCCAGAGGACTACTACAGGACAGCATCAGCTCTACAGGAGAAGAGGTTAGAATGGACACTCACACACGCACACACAGCACCAGTTCTGTTGACTCACACCATTTTAATACATACAACAGACTTTAGTCTCATTGATGATATCATCCGTCTGCTATAATCACTACCGGATGTTGAATCAACATTACTCATTGAAAATGAATTGAACTGTTTTCATACTTCTATGATTTATTGAAGTTAATCAGTGTGAGTGTGTGTGGTTAGTCCTGTCTGTCCTCTGCCCTTATATAATTAAGCAATAAGGCACGAGGAGGTGTGGTATATGGCCAATATACTACGGCTAAGGGCTGTTCTTGCGGAGTGCCTGGATACAGCCGTTAGCCGTGGCATATATATATATATATATATATATATATATATATATATATATATATATCACAAACCCCTGAGGAGCTTCATTGCTATTATCAACTGGTTACCAACGTAATTAGAGCAGTAAAAATAAATGTTTTGTCGGTCTGATATACCACGGCTGTCAGCCAATCAGCATTCAGGGTTCGGATCACCCAGTTTATAAAAGCCTTTATGTAATATATTAATTTCTGGCTACGAGCCTGTGCCCTGCGACACACCTATTTAATCCTGAGTGGTGTCAAAGCCTCTTCTCCTTCCTTACTGAGTGAATGGCTGGTCATGTCTCTTTTGGAAAATACTCTTTCCCAGGTACTCAGCAATAATATTGAGCAGGGCTTCGCCCCAAATGCCACCCTGTTGCCCAGGGCCCTTTTGACCGGGGCCCATAGGACTCTGCACTATACAGGAAATAGGGTGCCATTTGGGACGCAGACTCCGACTACAGTTTATAGGCTTAGAAAAGCAGGAAGACAGACAGTCACCAGCGACTACACTGAGGACAGACAGTCACCAGGCACTATACTGAAGACAGACTGTCAACAGCCACTATACTGAGGACAGACATTCACCAGGCACTATACTGAAGACAGACATTCACCAGGCACTATACTGAAGACAGACATTCACCAGGCACTATACTGAAGACAGACATTCACCAGGCACTATACTGAAGACAGACTGTCAACAGCCACTATACTGAGGACAGACTGTCAACAGCCACTATACTGAGGACAGACATTCACCAGGCACTATACTGAAGACAGACAGTCACCAGCGACTACACTGAGGACAGACAGTCACCAGGCACTATACTGAAGACAGACTGTCAACAGCCACTATCCAGAGGACAGACATTCACCAGCGACTACACTGAGGACAGACATTCACCAGCGACTACACCGAGGACAGACATTCACCAGGCACTATACTGAAGACAGACATTCACCAGGCACTATACTGAAGACAGACATTCACCAGGCACTATACTGAGGACAGACATTCACCAGACACTATACTGAGGACAGACATTCACCAGGCACTATCCAGAGGACAGACATTCACCAGGCACTATCCAGATGACAGACATTCACCAGACACTATACTGAAGACAGACATTCACCAGGCACTATACTGAAGACAGACATTCACCAGACACTATACTGAGGACAGACAGTCACCAGACACTATACAGAGGACAGACATTCACCAGGCACTATACTGAAGACAGACATTCACCAGGCACTATACTGAAGACAGACATTCACCAGGCACTATACTGAGGACAGACATTCACCAGGCACTATACTGAAGACAGACATTCACCAGGCACTATACTGAAGACAGACATTCACCAGGCACTATACAGAGGACAGACATTCACCAGGCACTATACTGAAGACAGACATTCACCAGGCACTATACTGAAGACAGACATTCACCAGGCACTATACTGAGGACAGACATTCACCAGGCACTATACTGAGGACAGACATTCACCAGGCACTATACTGAAGACAGACATTCACCAGGCACTATACTGAGGACAGACATTCACCAGGCACTATACTGAGGACAGACATTCACCAGGCACTATACTGAGGACAGACATTCACCAGGCACTATACTGAAGACAGACATTCACCAGGCACTATACTGAAGACAGACATTCACCAGACACTATACTGAGGACAGACAGTCACCAGACACTATACAGAGGACAGACATTCACCAGGCACTATACTGAAGACAGACATTCACCAGGCACTATACTGAGGACAGACATTCACCAGACACTATACTGAGGACAGACAGTCACCAGGCACTATACTGAAGACAGACATTCACCAGGCACTATACTGAAGACAGACATTCACCAGGCACTATACTGAGGACAGACATTCACCAGACACTATACTGAGGACAGACATTCACCAGGCACTATACTGAAGACAGACATTCACCAGGCACTATACTGAGGACAGACATTCACCAGACACTATACTGAGGACAGACATTCACCAGGCACTATACTGAAGACAGACATTCACCAGACACTATACTGAGGACAGACATTCACCAGGCACTATACTGAAGACAGACATTCACCAGGCACTATACTGAAGACAGACAGTCACCAGCGACTACACTGAGGACAGACAGTCACCAGGCAATATACTGAAGACAGACTGTCAACAGCCACTATCCAGAGGACAGACTGTCAACAGCCACTATCCAGAGGACAGACATTCACCAGACACTATACTGAGTTTTTGTTTGTCCATCCGCCTCTTGAGGATTGACCACAAGTTCTCAATGGGATTAAGGTCTGGGGAGTTTCCTGGCCATGGACCCAAAATATGGATGTTTTTTTCCCTGAGACACTTAGTTATCACTTTTGCTTTATGGCAAGGTGCTCCATCATGCTGGAAAAGGCATTGTTCATCACCAAACTGTTCCTGGATGGTTGGGAGAAGTTGCTCTCGGAGGATGTGTTGGTACCATTCTTTATTCATGGCTGTGTTCTTAGGCACAATTGTGAGTGAGTCCACTCCCTTGGCTGAGAAGCAACCCCACACATGAATGGTCTCAGGATGCTTTACTGTTGGCATGACACAGGACTGATGGTAGCGCTTACCTTTTCTTCTCCGGACAAGCTTTTTTCCGGATGCCCCAAACAATCGGAAAGGGGATTCATCAGAGAAAATGACTTTACCCCAGTCCTCAGCAGTCCCTGTACCTTTTGCACAATATCAGTCTGTCCCTGATGTTTTTCCTGGAGAGAAGTGGCTTCTTTGCTGCCCTTCTTGACACCAGGCCATCCTCCAAAAGTCTTCGCCTCACACCTGCCTGCTGCCATTCCTGAGCAAGCTCTGTACTGGTGGTGCCCCAATCCCGCAGCTGAATCAATTTTAGGAGACGGTCCTGGCGCTTGCTGGACTTTCTTGGGCGCCCTGAAGCCTTCTTCACAACAATTGAACCGCTCTCCTTGAAGTTCTTGATGATCCGATAAATGGTTGATTTAGGTGCAATCTTACTGGCAGCAATAGTCTTGCCTGTGAAGCACTTTTCGTGCAAAGCAATGATGACGGTACGTGTTTCCTTGCAGGTAACAAGAGGAAGAACAATGATTCCAAGCACCACCCTCCTTTTGAAGCTTCTAGTCTGTTATTCGAACTCAATCAGCATGACAGAATCATCTCCAGTCTTGTCCTCGTCAACACTCACACCTGTGTAAACCAAAAAATTATTGACATGATGTCAGCTGGTCCATTTGTGGCAGGGCTGAAATGCAGTGGAGATGTTTTAATGTGATTTGCATGGCAAAGAGGGACTTTGCAATTCATCTGATCACTCTTCATAACATTCTGGAGTATATGCAAATTGCCATCATACAAACTGAGGCAGCAGACGTGAAAGTTAATATTTGTGTCATTCTCAAAACTTTTGGCCACGATTGTACAGAGGACAGACAGTCACCAGACAATATACAGAGAACAGACAGTCACCAGCCACTATCCAGAGGACAGACAGTCACCAGACACTATCCAGAGGACAGATATTCACCAGACACTATCCAGAGGACAGACAGTCACCAGACACTATACAGAGGACAGACATTCACCAGACACTATACTGAGGACAGACAGTCACCAGACACTATCCAGAGGACAGACATTCACCAGACACTATCCAGAGGACAGACATTCACCAGACACTATACAGAGGACAGACATTCACCAGACACTATACTGAGGACAGACAGTCACCAGCCACTATCCAGAGGACAGACATTCACCAGACACTATACTGAGGACAGACAGTCACCAGCCACCAGACAGACAGTCTTCAGTATATCCTCAGATTTTTGATAGCATTGTTAAAGTAAATCTCTCTTTCACTCTGTTCATCTTTCTGTCTTTCTTTCTATCTCTCCTTCTATCTTTCCCCTTCTTTATTGATCCCTCCCTCCTTCTCCTTTCCCCTCTCTCTGCGTCTCCTCTCTCTCTCTCTGCCTCCTTCCCTCCCTCCCTCCCTCCCTCCTTACTTTGTCCCTCCTTCTCCTTTCCCCTCTCTCTGTGTCTCCTCTCTCTCTCTCTGCCTCCCCTTCTTCTCGCTCTGTCTCTCTGTCTCTCTCTCTCTCCAGGCATTAGAGGGCCCTGGCAATACTTGTTCATCCATGCGGAGTGCAGCCTCCAGTACTGTGGATGAATGCAGAGCCTCCAGGGCCCCTGGCAGTGCTGAGGGCTCCCCCAGACACACCCTCCTCCAGCAGGCAGCAGACAACACCGGTCAGTGTAGAACCACATCATAAACCATTATACTTAGTGTTACCCACAACAATAAAGGATAGGTCACTCATATTTTAGTATTTTGTTCATTAGACCCGTGTTAATATAATCCCCCCAAAATGGTACATGCCTTAGGTCCAGTTTTCAAGAAAGAGCGCTTTCAGT
The DNA here is from genome assembly GCF_021184085.1 of Oncorhynchus gorbuscha. NCBI lineage: Eukaryota > Metazoa > Chordata > Actinopteri > Salmoniformes > Salmonidae > Oncorhynchus > Oncorhynchus gorbuscha. The sequence goes on along the minus strand of NC_060181.1, from coordinate 19,165,118 downwards.
ACAGAGCAAAAACTGTAATGATGATGTGGGCAGTATCTTACGAATATGAATGCAGAACATACATTGTCTTCAAAGATGACTTCAGAGAAAGTCACGTCCTTGTTCACAATGTAGTGATGTTAATACTTGTTGCTGGAGGTTTGCATCTATTTCTTGAACCTTTCTGATGATGTGTGCAGGGTCTCAGTCTCCTGTGGTGTCCAGCCCCTCTCTCAGCCTGGACGAGAAGATCACCAGGAGCGGTCTGGACCCACTGACACGAAGCAAAGGGAAGGACCCCAGAAGCTCACCAGGAAACAGGTACTAACCACCTCTCTGCCACTGTGTTCCTCTGGCTACGGGGTGAAATTTCCCCTATGTACAGATCTGTGTGTGTCTGTGTCTGCACTCTTTGAAGGTTATATCTAGAACATAAAAGGGTTCTTTGGCTGTCCCCATAGGAGAACACTTTGAAGAACCCTTTTTGGTTTGCGGTAGAACACTTTTGAGTTCCATGTAGAACCCTTTCCACAGAGGGTTCTACATGAAAGCCAAAAGAGTTCTACCTGGAACCACAAAGGGTTCTGTTACGGGGTGTTCATCTAAATTATACTGGTGTGATGGGGGGTCAGGGGGTCAGGGGTTTTACTGGTGTGATTCTCTCTGGGGGTCAGGGGTTTTACTGGTGTGATTCTCTCTGGGGGTACAGGGTTTTACTGGTGTGATTCTCTCTGGAGGTTCAGGGGTTTTACTGGTGTGATTCTCTCTGGGGGTCAGGGGTTTTACTGGTGTGATTCTCTCTGGGGGTACAGGGTTTTACTGGTGTGATTCTCTCTGGAGGTACAGGGTTTTACTGGTGTGATTCTCTCTGGAGGTTCAGGGGTTTTACTGGTGTGATTCTCTCTGGGGGTACAAGGTTTTACTGGTGTGATTCTCTCTGGGAGTACAAGGTTTTACTGGTGTGATTCTCTCTGGGGGTACAGGGTTTTACTGGTGTGATTCTCTCTGGGGGTACAGGGTTTTACTGGTGTGATTCTCTCTGGGGGTTCAGGGGTTTACTGGTGTTATTCTCTCTGGAGGTACAGGGTTTTACTGGTGTGATTCTCTCTGGAGGTACAGGGTTTTACTGGTGTGATTCTCTCTGGAGGTACAGGGTTTTACTGGTGTGATTCTCTCTGGGGGTTCAGAGGTTTTACTGGTGTGATTCTCTCTGGGGGTACAGGGTTTTACTGGTGTGATTCTCTTTGGGGATTCGGGGGTTTTACTGGTGTGATTCTCTCTGGAGGTACAGGGTTCTACTGGTGTGATTCTCTCTGGTGGTTCAGGGTTTTACTGGTGTGATTCTCTTTGGGGGTACAGGGTTTTACTGGTGTGATTCTCTCTGGAGGTACAGGGTTTTACTGGTGTGATTCTCTCTGGGGGTACAGGGTTTTACTGGTGTGATTCTCTCTGGAGGTACAGGGTTTTACTGGTGTGATTCTCTCTGGGGGTACAGGGTTTTACTGGTGTGATTCTCTCTGGAGGTACAGGGTTTTACTGGTGTGATTCTCTCTGGAGGTACAGGGTTTTACTGGTGTGATTCTCTCTGGGGGTACAGGGTTTTACTGGTGTGATTCTCTCTGGAGGTACAGGGTTTCACTGGTGTGATTCTCTCTGGAGGTACAGGGTTTCACTGGTGTGATTCTCTCTGGGGGTACAGGGTTTTACTGGTGTGCTTCTCTCTGGAGGTACAGGGTTTTACTGGTGTGATTCTCTCTGGGGGTACAGGGTTTTACTGGTGTGATTCTCTCTGGAGGTACAGGGTTTTACTGGTGTGATTCTCTCTGGAGGTACAGGGTTTTACTGGTGTGATTCTCTCTGGAGGTACAGGGTTTTACTGGTGTGATTCTCTCTGGAGGTTTAGGGGTTTTACTGGTGTGATTCTCTCTGAGGGTACAGGGTTTTACTGGTGTGATTCTCTCTGGAGGTTTAGGGGTTTTACTGGTGTGATTCTCTCTGGAGGTTTAGGGGTTTTACTGGTGTGATTCTCTCTGAGGGTACAAGGTTTTACTGGTGTGATTCTCTCTGAGGGTACAGGGTTTTACTGGTGTGATTCTCTCTGGAGGTTTAGGGGTTTTACTGGTGTGATTCTCTCTGGAGGTTTAGGGGTTTTACTGGTGTGATTCTCTCTGAGGGTACAAGGTTTTACTGGTGTGATTCTCTCTGAGGGTACAAGGTTTTACTGGTGTGATTCTCTCTGAGGGTACAAGGTTTTACTGGTGTGATTCTCTCTGAGGGTACAGGGGTTTACTAACTCTGGCACTCTGTTTGTAGTTGTTTGTCTCAGTCTGTTGTTCCCAACCTATTTTCACACTGTTTTGTATCTCAAATGTTTGATCTGTGTTTTCTCTACTAACCCATGTCTCTTTTCCCTAGTTCTACAGAGCCCTCTGCTGAGAATAGCCCAGAGAGGCTCAAGACCAAGGTATGTGTGTGAAGAGAAACCCAAACTGTGTGTGTGTAGTGGTACTAGACTAGCCAGGTCCCATGATGTACGTACAGTATCTCTTCTGTCGTTGTATAGATGATAGGCTGATAGGCTGATGTTTGGCTTCAGCACAGACAGTATGGTTACCAGGCTAGTACTGGACCATGTGAGTTTAAACTATTGACATTGATTAAATACTGTAGACTCTGGTTGTGTCCAACATTGCACCCTCTCCCCTACATAGTGCCCTGGTCAAACGTAGTGTGATCGGTGATCAGAAACAGGGCATCTACATGATAATATGTATTGACAGTGCTCACTGATGTGTTCTAATGCATATAATACCTAAAGGCTATTTACTGTGTTGCATATTGTTTGTTCGTGTTGCATTGATTTAACCTGTGTCTGGTTTTGATGCGTTTAACCAAAATCTCTTACTTGGCCCCACTTCTTCTCCTATTCACATGACTTGGTATTGTATTTATTCTTGTTTGCTCCAATCATACCCAATCAAACAGAATACGAACAAGTACTGTACATAGCAGGGCATGACACGGTCTCATTAGCGTATTCATATTGTACTTCATCAAAGTTAATTTCAGTAATTTACACAAATATAGAGGCATGTTGGATTAGACTGAAGTTAATTAAATCAAACGGAAATCTGAACAGTAATGAATCATTCATCATTTCTTCAAAGAATGTGAATCAGCATTTATTTTGTTATTTTCATTTCAGAGGTTGGGTTTTTGCGTAACAGCATTTCTCTTTCAATTGCTGGCTGTTTGATTTGTCCATAGTAATGGGGAAATCACTTCAATATAATACCACATTTTTTGCATAGTATCTAGTCTTTCATCCTTGATACAAACCTTAAGGCAGAGATCGGCAACAGTCGGCCCGTGGGCCAAAACCGGACCGCAAGTGATTTTGTTTTGCCCCCCAAAGTTTATAGTAAAATAAATACTTTAAAATCAGCTGGAATTCAGATAAAAATGTGTTTAATTTAGGAAATCTGTTCCCAAGTATTCACACAAATAAAAGAAGAGACACAATTGTGTCTCAATGTAATCAAGGTATGAAATGATTGTTATTTATGAAATACAATCTCTTTCTGGGCTTAGTTGTGGTCAATTTGTAGTGTACAAATTGTTATAATTATTTCCTGGCCATCCCCACCAACAAAAGTCATCCAGGGGCTGAATCTAGCTGTCTACCGCTCCCTAAGGTGAGGTTCAAGTGATGTATCTCTCTCTCTTCTCAAAACCTCAAGGCTGCACAACAGGGAATCACTAATGGATGGTGTGCATCTGGCTCAAGCTTTTCACCCAAAAAAAGCAGCTAGTTACCGAAGCTCAGTGGATCCAATCTGGCCACAGACAAAAGAATCAGACAGACTTACAGTACCTCAAATCACAAGGAGGGTTATGTTTGTGCAGACATCTAATGAAGGCTAACGCTGACACCATGTTGACTAAGGAAAGCCCACCTTGGGCGGTAGGTAGGTAGGTCTGGCCAGCTGTAAGCTTCAGAGATTAAGATGCCCCCAGTCTGTCTGCCAGACAGAGTTTATTATTGTTATCACTGGGGACAGGAGAACTACTAAGGTCTCGCAGGTAAACACACACATAAACACACATGCATGCGCACATGCCTGTTCGTGACACACACACACACACATGCACATACACATTCACAGACCGACATATGCGCATACACACACACTCACCCACACTCTCTCTCACACACACTGCTGAGGGAAGATGACTCAGTTCAGCTACAGATTCCCAAACAACAACTCAAACCACAGTAAAATTGCTTAATTATACAGTATAATATCAAAGTTATATTTCATTACGTCACATCATTGAATAATACAATATGTCTCTGAATTAGCGATAAGTCCACAGAATATGTATGTAACAGTCCGTCCTGTCTAGTCCATCTATTCATTTTGTAATCAGCAGCAAATTACATCAACAATGGAATTTAGTTGCTTTGTATTAAAAACATCACAAAACAAAAATGAATTTCTGTGTGTTGAGAGGGGAATACAATATGTGAGATGGGCTCCCGAGTGGTGCAGCGGTCTAAGGCACTGCATCTCAATGCTAGAGGCGTCACTACAGACTTTGGTTCGATTCCAGGCTGTATCACAACCGGATGTGAATGGGAGTCCCATAGGGCGGCGCCCAGGTTTGGCCGGGGTAGGCCATCATTGTAAATAAGAATTTGTTGTTAACTGACTCGCCTCGTTAAATAAAGGTAAAGACAAAAAGTCTGGGTATGAAATGGCACACAAACTTTTGACCAGGGCCCATAGGGCACTAAATAGGGCATAGGATGCCATTTTGGATGTAAACAATGTTTTGACTAAGGACTAATAGACTTCTGCATGGTGTTGTTCTCCATAGGTTCCTGTGGTGAAGGACGATCTGAGTGTCAGCAGTAGCAGCTCAGTGGAGGTCAGTGGTCTGCTGACTGAAGCCAAGATGTCCAGTCGCTCACACACCCTGGTGCTCTCCTCAGACGAGGTGAGAAACAAAGATTTGATCTCACATAAAGTATCAACCCAGTATCAACAAGCAGTAGTTATTGAACTAGATGTTAAGTGCCTATATTTCACCACATAGTGCTCCTGCCATGCCAAGTGTCCGGACTGTGTAACAATGGTGTTCGAATGACCTGTTTCCTGTTTAATTCCTTACAACTTATATTAAATTGAACTAACTTTGATGTAAACAAGGGTAGGTTCACTATTCAGCCATTTTGTATCTTGTATGTACCCTGTAGCAGGGTCTCCCAAACTCTGTCCTGGGCCCCCTGGGTACATGTTTTGTTTCTTTCCTAGCTCTACACAGCTGATTCAAATAATCAAAGCTTGATGATGAGTTGGTCATTTGAATCAGCTGTGTAGTGCTCGGACAAAAACCAAAACATGCACCCAGGGGACCCAGGACAGAGTTTGGCAGACCCTGCCCTGTAGGCCTGTAAAGGGCACCATTGCGTGCTACTGTGTTTTTGTATTGACTGGCCTCTCCTGTCCCGTTGTCCCCCGTGCTGCCATGTTCAGAGTCTGGATATGATAGATGAGGAGGTAGGATCTGGCTCTGAACGGCTAAAAGGAAATGTGTTTACATCACACGCCTCCATCCATCAATAATTCTCATATTGTTTTAACATACCGGTAGATACTCCAAAACCTTGGGACTACATGTTTCTTATGTGATGTTCAGTCTTCAGCATGCTGTCAACACCTTTCTAAACATTTAGAAATTATTCATTTTAAATCACCCATCACTATGTGTTCGCTCTCGTCACTTCATGTGGAGAGAGAAATAATGGTTTAAGAAAGCTTGGATCTCTGTATACCTCCAACTGTGTGTGTGTGTGTGTGTGTGTGTGTGTGTGTGTGTGTGTGTGTGTGTGTGTGTGTGTGTGTGTGTGTGTGTGTGTGTGTGTGTGTGTGTGTGTGTGTGTGTGCGTGTGCGTGTGCGTGTGCGTGTGCGTGTGCGTGTGCGTGTGCGTGTGCGTGTGCGTGTGTGTATCTAGATCCTAGATGGGGGCCAGTGCCCCAAGCAGCACCAGTGGCAGAACCTCATTGTGTCAGAGTGGACCTCCCAGCAGGTGTCACGCTGGCTCATGGGACTAAACCTGGAGCAGTACATCCCAGATTTCATGGCCAAGAACGTAGACGGAGACCAGCTACTGCAGCTGGACAGTACTGAGCTCAAGGTAAAGAGCTGAAACCTGTGTTAATGTGCATATCCAGCTGTGTTAGTTACTTTGGGATTCAATCTGAGGTGTGCTATAGAGCACCACACTATACAGTTGACCCTGAAGCTTTGGGCCAAGATATTAACTGTAAAAAAACAGGCTAAAATTGTTACAGCTTGTGATGTATATTATTAGACCCTAGCTGCTGCGTTCAATTCCCTGCATGTGCATCTCTTCACTCACATCCCCCCCCCCCCCCCGATCTCTGACCCTTGCCCTGTGTGTGTGTGTTGGTGTACAGACCCTTGGCGTTGCCTCCTCCCAGGACCGGGCTCTGATCAAGAAGAAGGCAAAGGACCTCAAGGTCCTGATGGAGAAGGCTCGGAGGAACCGGGAGAAACTGGACAAACAGCGAGAGAAGCTCCGTAAGAAAGAGCTGGAGCAGCAACAGAAACAGGCCCACAAACCCAGCAGCAAGGGCCACTCCGAGACAACAGAAGGCGCAGCAAAGTAACCCACGGCTTTAAGACCTACCTCTCCTTGTCTGTCTACCAACAACCACTACAAAGTAGCATCTCCAGGGATAGAAACAGTCACCAGAACCACTGAGCTAAAATACCAGATGTGTTATGTGATATGTCAATTGATATAACCAGAGATACTTTTAAGGAGAAGATGGGGCAACTCCAGTGGAATCGTATTAATGCTCATTGTGTACGTTGCCCATGTGTCGTCAATGGGCCCGCGGTGCATTCTCGGGGCGATTCTGGGACAAGGAGAGCTCAATTGGGTGCTGGGTCAAAAACCCAACATTATAAATATTTTCCCACGATTAACTTGTTCTGTGTAATATCGTATAGCTTTGGAATCGTGACATTACCTACTTTTGAGGAAGATATGCAGGTTTCTCGATTCATACCCTGACTTTGAGAATTGCGTGACGATTTGCTTAGCAACAGCGTGATGCAGCATGACAACGTGAATGCGATTGATTAACAGTCTGCTGTTATACGTTCCTCCATTCATAGCCCAATGCGATTCCCATCTCCTCCTTTCTGGAATATCTCTAGTATAACACCTAACAGGGCTTGAGTTCAGGCTGTGGAGTTCAGTGCACTACTATTGGAGGCTGTAGCGCTGGATGCTGTCACGCTACTGTACCACCGAACAAATACCAAAATGACCAGACAGTTGGATAGTAAAGATGCTGCCCACCCACCTGCCTACCTTTCATCTCATTGTACATCCTCGTAGTGCAGCATTTCCCAAACTCAGTCCTACGGATCCCACGGTGTGCACGTTTTGTTTTTTTGCCCTAACACTACACAGCTGATTCCAATGATCAAAGCTTGATGATTAGTTGAAACCAAAACGTGCACCCCTTGGGGTCCTGAGGACCATGTTTTGGAAACCCTGCCATAGTGTTTCCAAACCTCCACCTCCATTACATATTATTTATTTTGCTGTAATTCAGGTTTATTTATTCATTCGGAAAACAGAAACCCCAAATATATCAGCTTCACACCCGTCTGTGTTCCTCCTCTTTTATGATGTGTTATATAAAACACCTTTAGACATCATGACAATGTACATATATGATCATATAGAGAAGTCTAATGTGCCATTTTTTATCAAATGAACATGTGTATTCTGTGCAGATAGATCGATGGATTTATGGAATCTGAATCTTCCCATCATAGTTCTGA
>NC_060181.1:19083835-19157149 GCF_021184085.1 Oncorhynchus gorbuscha | reverse complement strand
TGTGTTGGGGATAGTGAATGCAATACCCAGATCTCACCACTAGGTGGGGCAACCAACACCTAGATCTCACCGCTAGGGGTCAGGGCTGTGTGGTGGATGATGGGGCAATTCCCAGATCGTACCACTTGGTGGGGCAATACCTAGATCTCAACACTAGGGGTCAGGGCTGTGTGGTGGATGGTGGGGGCAATACCCAGATTTAACCACTAGGCGGGGCAATACCTAGATCTCACCATTAGGGGTCAGGTCTGTGTAGTGGATGGTGGGGCAATACCCAGATTTAACCACTAGGAGGGGCAATACCTAGATCTCACCATTAGGGGTCAGGTCTGTGTAGTGGATGGTGGGGCAATACCCAGATTTAACCACTAGGCGGGGCAATACCTAGATCTCACCATTAGGGGTCAGGTCTGTGTAGTGGATGGTGGGGCAATATCCAGATCTCACCACTCTAGGGGTCAGGCCTGCTCCTTGACTCCTACTACTTGAGAATGATGGCAACACTGGAGCTACTCAAGAGGAACTGAAGTCTATTGAATAGACGAGTTTTACTGTAATAAGAACCAAGTTTGTGGGAGGAAAAAGTATTTATACTCCTTACTGGAACTACAATGGAGATCTCAACACTGGAATTCCAACTACTGTATGAACTAAAATCTTTCGTTTGCTAACATTAAACTGGGCTCTGCATCGCATTAGAGCACTTCACACTATGAATGACTAAGGACTTAGTGAGTGGACTGATTCCTCTTAGTGTGAAGTGAATAGTTCCATGAATTTGTAACATACCAGACCCTGCTCCAAAAACAGGACGATGACATTTCAAAGAGAACATAGTTTCATCAACCTGTTTTCAACCTCTTTCTGATACTCTCTAAATCGGGTTCTCAAAGTGGGGTTGCGGAGGTACAGTAAGGTTTAAGAGGACAGATCTCAAATATATACAGTACCTGTCAAAAGTTTGGACACACCTACTCATTCGAGGATTTTTCTTTATTTTTACTATTTTCTACATTGTAGAATAATAGTGAAGACATCAAAACTATGAAATAACACATATGGAATCATAACCAAAAAAGTGTCCAAATATATATATCCAAATATATTTTATATTCTAAAAAAGTAGCCACCCTTTGAGAGAATGCCAAGAGTGTGCGAAGCTGTTATTAATTAAGGCGAAGGGTGGCTACTTTGAAGAATCTCAAATATAACATATATTTTGATTTGTTAAAACTTTTTTAACACATGGGCATGTGAGGCTCACAGGGATATTGGTATCCACAGTACTCTACCAATGATACATTTTTCAACTCATTACTATTCCCCCAAACTGTTTTATTTAAAACCTAAATGCACTGTAATTGAAGCTTTAAAACTGCTAAGTTTTCTCTCTGACTCATGGCAAATTGTGTAGACTTGCAGGATATTCGTTTTAAAGTTGCAAAAATATATATATCGCTGCCTCATGGCAAAATGTGTAGAATTTCAGGAAATTAGCTTGAAAACTGCAAAAAAAATCTCTCCGATGAGAAGAGGTGGGCCTTTGAAATGTTATTTCCCATGGTGCTTTCAAGACAACTGGGAACTCTGAAAAAAACTAGGTCAAATCGGGATGTCATTGATCTTCAGATCGGAAAGTTAGAGCTCTAGGAGGCCCGAGTTTTTTTCAGAGTTTCCAGATGTCTTGAACGCACTGAAGTCTGAGGTCGGAGATTTCCGAGTACAGAGGTTCTGAGCTCCCAGTTGTCTTGAATGCAGCATTTGTTCATCCAGCCGTGGAGACTACTGCAGATGTCTCTGATGAATTTGCTAACACAAAAGGGGTCCCCGACCCCAAAAAGTATGAGAACCCCTACTCTAAATAACTCAAGTAAAACCCACCCGCTGCCTAGATTTTCGCAACCCTACCAGCTTCTACCCGATTGTCTCAAAGCTGGCAAATAATATGGCCATATCTTTTCAGATGATTCTGTTTGTGTTTTTTGCCCTGTGATTACGAAATGGCCCGTTTTCCATGATTAGAAAATGTATCCCACTACCTATGTACACTGAAACATGTGAAGAAAGATACAGAATCTGAAAGAGAGGATTACATTTGTGTGCAGGTTCATCATTGACTCAGTTTCGCCACAGTACATACACAATTACTGAGATTACAAACGTTCCACTAGAACAGATACATACACGCAATACAGTCCAACCGTTTTGGATTTAATATTTCTGTTTCACAGATACCTTTACATCAGTTTTTTTTAAAGGACATTAACATACAGTACCAGTCAGAAGTTTGGAAACACCTACTCATTCCAGGGTTTTTCTTTATTTTTACTCATTTCTACATTGTAGAATAATAGTGAAGATATCAGAACTATGAAATAACACATATGGAATCATGTAGTAACCAAAAAAGTGTTAAACAAATCAAAGTATAAAAGTAGCCACCCTTTGCCTTTGTTACGTCTAATCAAGGTGGGTGGAATCAGGCGCAGAGAGCAGATAGCGATATGAAAGTTTATTCTCCGGTGAACAAGAAACACGGTCAACCCAATACACACAGGGTGAACAATCCAACACAGGATAAAAGACGAACCGGAGAATAAGAACACAAGATACACCGACAGACAATGATGACAAATAAACAATCCTGCACAAAACAAGGGCGGGACAACCTACTATATATACAGACACTAATTAACTAAACAACACACAGGTGAAACCACTCAGACAATACCAACAGATACACGAAAAGGGATCGGTAGTGGCTAGTAGGACGGTGACGACGACCGCCGAGCACCGCCTGAACGGGCAGGAGAGCCAACCTCGGCGGAAGTCGTGACAGCCTTGATGAAAGCTTTGCGCACTTTTGGCATTCTCTCAGCCAGCTTCATGAGGAATGCTTTTCCAACAGTCTTGAAGGAGTTCCTACATATGCTGAGGACTTGTTGGCTGCTTTCCCTTCACTCTGCGGTCCAACTCATCCAAAACCATCTCAATTGGGTTGATATCAGGTGATTGTGGAGGCCAGGTCATCTGATGCAGCACTCCATCACTGTCCTTGTCCTGTTGAAAAACAAATGATAGTCCTACTAAGCGTAAACCAGATGGGATGGCTTATCGCTGCAGAATGCTGTGGAAGCCATGCTGGTTAAGTGTTCCTTGAATTGACTGTGAAGGCCTGATTGTTTCCTCTGAAGAGTTGATGTTGAGATGTGTCTGTTACTAGAACTCTGTGAATCATTTATTTGGGCTGCAATCTGAGGTGCACTTAACTCTAACTTATTCTCTGCAGCAGAGGTAACTCTGGGTCTTACTTTCCTGTGGCGGTCCTCATGAGAGCCAGTTTCACCATAGCACTGGATGGTTTTTGCGACTGCACTTGAAGAAACTTTCAAAGTTCTTTACATTCTCCGCATTGACTGACCTTCATGTCTTAAAGTAATGATGAACTGTCGTTTCTCTTTGCTTAATTGAGCTGTTCTTGCAATAATATGGACATGGTCTTTTTCCCCAAATAGGGCTATATTCTGTATGCCACCCCTACCTTGTCACAACACAACTGATTAGCTCAAACACACTCCAAATGTACTTTTAACAAGGCACAACTGTTAATTGAAATGCATTCCAGGTGACTACACCATGAAGCTGGTTGAGAGAATGCCAGTGTGCAAAGCTGTCATCAAGGCAAAGGGTGGCTACTTTGAAGGATCTCAAATATAAAATATATTTTGATTTGTCTAACACCTTTTTGGTTACTACATGATTCCATATGTGTTATGTCAAAGTTTGGATGTCTTCAATATTATTCTACAATGTAGAAATTAGGAAAGAAAAACCCTGGAATGAGTAGGTGTGTCCAAACTTTGACTGATACTGTTGTAATTATATTTTATGCAATATGTGTTTTGAATATATTTTAAACTCATTTGAGTCATTATGTTCCATTATCTTACCCAGGAATCATAATTTGTCCATGTTTACATACATTGTATAGCCATTGAAATGTCTCCATGATGGTGATGCTGCGGTTGTAATGGAGTAATGTGGGGTAGGTGCAACATAAGACAAAAAAACGACAAAGCCTTGAGTGAGAGGACTAACTGGTGTCTCCAAGTGGACACACACCTCTCTGAAGTGTTCACAGTTCCTAAGTCATTCCACTGCACTTTTATGACTCAAAAAGTCTTCAACTATAAGGTAGGGCGTTCAGCCACTCTGCCCAGAAAACGTGCTTTGGTGATGAAATGTCACTTCCTTATGTTACATAATACATTTGTACCAAGACAAATATGATTATTCATGTTCTGAATCTTTCAGTGGGGTCTTTCTCTAACATATCAAAGAAGTTGGATTTCATAACCTAATACATCTGTCAATAAACACCGAGCTCTGTTGACACAGCGGTGCAGGTTTCTCATAACAACTTTTTAGGATTTTAATTTTGTGGTTGTCTTCGTCAAAGTTTTTTCTGCGGGTTGCAAAAAGTTAAATTGGCGTGACACGAACTGAATTAAATGTAAAATAAAAAGCTTGATGTATGCTCGGCGCTCCGTTGACATTTCAAAGATATACGATTGTTTTTTACAGAAATCTACTAAGACCAAGAATTCATATGAAAAGTCTATAATAAAATATGAAAATACTACATGTTATGTCTCAAAATCAATATCCATCTTACTTCTATATTGTTTTATGTCCCGTGGTTTTGAGAAGAAAGATGAGTTCAACGGGAAAGTGAGCTTGTCAAGTAGACAGTAGCCTTCATTTTTGCACAGAATCCAGCCGAGCTGATGTGATGCAATTTTCCAGATTTTGTAAAACGTTTTTTCTCTGGCCTCCATTGATTGAGTCACTGCAATTCTGGACATCCTACATGGGTAAAAACTCCAATAACTTCTTAGATGATTATCTATACATTTACATTTACACATTATATATCCATTGTTCAAAATATGCCTTTTTAATTGGACACCCTATATAAACGTTCTTTGTTTTGCTCTCCTACCTGTGCTAGAGGAACTAGAGCAAGCACACTTGTTTCGTTTGGAACATATCCCTGCATTCGGCCCTCGCAGAATTACTGTTTACGCAATCCAAAAACGGTCCATAAATCGCAATCTGGGTCAAGTGGGCATAATTTGAAAGCCTGTTCTATTGCCAGCATGACTAGCTAAATTATGAAATGCGACATTACAGTGTTAGGCTTTTACAATGCAATTCAGGGACACAGATCGGCATTTTGGTGCACATAGAAATGGGTCGTGTGCATTCAGGTGCCTGTGCTGCGGTACATTTACTTCACAACAGACTAACATAGGCTCATTCTGTTCAGAACAACCCAGGGTATAACGCCATGTCATCTTGTAACTGTACATCAAACATAATGATCATAAATATTGACACTGTATCTGACATGAGTTTTATGATATGGAAATGTGAAGTGCACATTTGGACTCTGGTGTTTGGCTTGCTTGTTTGACATCAAGGCAGTATTTATAATCCTCAATGTCTCATCTTTCAGAATACATAGAGTTCTCTTAATTTACAGCGTTTCCCTCTCTCGGACAACAAAAACGTTGCCCAATTAGCTGCAGGGACGGGGCACGAGTTAGGACGCCTGTCAGTCAAAACCCATACAGAGCTGTGAAGTGTAGAGCCGGAGGTTTGACATCATGTTACTGTACAACCACTGCGTTCCAATTTAGGCATTTATCAGCGCCCAAATCTGCCATTTTCAACCCATATGAGGGTTAAAAGTATAGTTCACTCTCACCAAAAAATACATAATCATCATCACGTTTTTTTCTCTTTACTGAAAGTGCTCTATCTTAACTTGACTGCTGAGTGAACTATCCTTTTAAAGGCAAGTGTGTTGTGTGTTGGTGGATGGGATAAGAGCCAGAAATATGATACCTCCATGCAATGCCACTTAGATCACAGTGGTATTAATGTTTATATGCATCTAGTATATCGTTTATAATAACTTATGCAACATTAGTGTATTAACGCATCATTATAATATCAAGTAATTGTTTCATTACCCTTTTGCCAAAAAGTTCTAAAACAAATGTTCATAAAATGTTGTAAAAAGGAAAATGATGATCATCAAATCGAGTGATTACCAATGATTGAAGTTTGTATATTAACCTGATTTTAAATTGCATAACCTGAGCAAATCTCCCTCCTCTTCCATTGTTATTGTAGTTGCGGCATCCTTTCTCTCAATCTAGTCCAGTACTACTCTTATAACAGAGCGTCTGGGCTTATGACGAAACACTACTCCAACCTATTCCCAACGCTCACCTGCCCAGTCTACCGTTGGACAGCACTCTATGACTTTTGTATGTACAGTAAAAGTTGAAAGCAATATGCTGTATTAACCCTGAAGAAGCCTTGTTTTCTACTGCGTCAGTGTGCAGCTTGTGTACAGTTTGTGTGGGGCTGAGGGGGTGTTGATCTGTCCATGAGAATGTTCTGAGAGATAATCATGACTGCTAGGCTAGCTGCATTAGTTCACAAAAAAAGGCTGTGCTTCTTTTTCCCCTCTTTTTTTCTAATTTTCTTTGCTCTCCCTCTTTTGCATTTTGAAAAGTTGAATGGGCAGCTATCTGTCACACTGAATAAAATGGAAATGAGTCACTGTCATTGTTCTATCTTTTTCCAGTTCCTCTTTTTTACTGTGTTTAAACAACATGTTGGTTGAAGGTAAAGCTTTTACATTTTTTCTCATGTCCCTTCCTAGCTCTGGTCCAGGGCGATAGTGCACGTTCCTCTAGTCTAGTACACTCAGAGGCAACTCGTCATTGTTGTCATAGCGTGATGGACCAGAGCTAATCCTGTAGCTGTCTGAAGAACCCCAGGATGTCTGTGTAAGCCTACTACGATGCACCATTTATGATATCATCAGAAGGTGCCTCCATGCCTTGATGAGGGCAGTAGTAACACCAGGAAAAGAGAAGGGACAGTGAGAAGCTGTTGACCCACAGACGGCAGACTGTTAGGAGGATCAAGGCCGTTTCTTGGAGGCCCTACAGACCAACAACAAAGTGGAGGTCCTGGAGATACTCTACACTGCTGCTGGAGGTGGAGGACAAACACATGGTCCTGGCCTCATACAAGCAATGCAGGGTTGTGGTTGTGCTAGCTTATGGTTGTCCTTGTCAGTTTTGATTCCAGGCTAGGGTTGTGCATGGTAGGAGTATGCAGGAACTAAGGTAAAGGCATGGTTGTGATCAAATTCACACATGGTAAAGGTGTATCCTACTGACACTGTTGACTGACTAATGTAGGCCTCCATGTGTGGTTGGTTGGGGATTTGATAGATCACACATATCAGCTTGTAAATAGTATTGGCATTGTGTTAACTCTAGCACAGGAGGCTGGTCACACCTCATTGGGGAGAACGGGCTCTGGTAATGACTGGTGGTGTTCAGGTGTTTGATGCCATTCCATTTGCTCCATTCCGGCCCTCATTCTTTTATTATTTCACCTTTATTTAACCAGGTAGGCCAGCTGAGAACACATTGTCAACTGCGGCCTGGCCAAGATAAAGGCCATCCTCCCCTCAGCAGCCTTCTGTGAACT
This sequence comes from Oncorhynchus gorbuscha, assembly GCF_021184085.1. Taxonomy (NCBI): domain Eukaryota; kingdom Metazoa; phylum Chordata; class Actinopteri; order Salmoniformes; family Salmonidae; genus Oncorhynchus; species Oncorhynchus gorbuscha. The sequence goes on along the minus strand of NC_060181.1, from coordinate 19,149,568 downwards.
CTATACACACCTAGTGAACAGTCTCCAACTGCTACATCTGATACTCAGGGCATTGGTAGCAGCTTTGTGGCTACCTTGTTCTTTGCATTTGTTTAGATAGGGTGTGGTGGGTTATTTAACTGTCAACAGTGCTTACACAGGCAGAGAGGAGTACTGTAGGATACCACCCACTGGAGGGGGTGGTGGGTTATTTAACTGTCAACAGTGCTTACACAGGCAGAGAGGAGTACTGTAGGATACCACCCACTGGAGGGCACTAGACCTCCATCAGACCCACTTAGAGTACACTGAGTAGGATGCTTTTACAGAGATATAAACTGTGAACAGGGAGAGTTTATAGAGTTGGAAAGGGATGTAAAGATGATAGACTTATTGTTGTCATTCTCCTCGTGCATGCAGGTATATTCACTCCTGCGCTTTGTGCCACCTTATATAACAATGTAAAGGAACATACAGTTGAAGTCGGAAGTTTATATGCACCTTAGCCAAATACATTTAAACTCAGGTTGTCACAATTCCTGACATTTAATCTGAGTAAAAATTCCCTGTTTTAGGTCAGTTAGGATCACCACTTTATTTTAATAATGTGAAATGTCAGAATAATAGTAGAGAGAATGATTTATTTCAGCTTTTATTTATTTCATCACATTCCCAGTGGGTCAGAAGTTTACATACACTCAATTAGTATTTGGTAGCAATGCCTTTAAATTGTTGAACTTCGGTCAAATGTTTCAGGAATTCCTTCCACAAGCTTCCCACAATAAGTTGGTATGTGGAACCTGGACAGTCCTACTGTGAGGACCGCCACCTGGTATGTGGAACCTGGACAGACCTACTGTGAGGACCGCCACCTGGTATGTGGAACCTGGACAGACCTACTGTGAGGACCGCCACCTGGTATGTGGAACCTGGACAGTCCTACTGTGAGGACCGCCACCTGGTCTGTGGAACCTGGACAGTCCTACTGTGAGGGCCGCCACCCGGTCTGTGGAACCTGGACAGTCCTACTGTGAGGACTGCCACCTGGTCTGTGGAACCTGGACAGTCCTACTGTGAGGGCCGCCACCTGGTCTGCCACGTGCTGCTGGATCATGGAGCAGGTGAAAGGGAATTGGGTGTTCTGACCAGGTCACCCCTGACGGATGAGGTTTGGACCGTATCAAGTGTCGGAGTCCTGATACAGTATCAGATCTCCCCTGTCCTTGTTACCTTATTGATTGTGATCTTAAAGGCAAAACTGATCCTAAAGCAGCACTGCACTCGGAGATGCTTGACACATACTGCCCCTCATATGAGGCTTGGATTCGTATGATTGCTCACCCAGTTGAATATGATCTGATTGAAAGGTTGAAATTGCAGGATGGTTCACCTTGTCGGATGCATTGTCATTAGGATGCAAATTGCTTTGTTTTGCTGTGTCTCATCTACGGTTGCAAAGGTAGGGTATTACTGGAAACTCGAAGTTAACCAGTAAACTACCAGAATTTTGGTAATTTTTTAGATTTTTTATTATATAAAATGACATCGAGTGGCAGGCATGCCATGAGTGTCCCAGTGCTGTGTAAATCAGGACAAGCACATCAAACCACCAACCAGTGGAAATCATCCATTCCTGAAGCCTTCTACAAGGTAACCCACAAAATACAGTATCAAATGCTTATTGTCGGATTATACAGTATTAAACCAATGGAAATTATGCTAACTTTGTTGCACACAAATCAGGCACCATGTATCAGGACCAGTCTGAGATAAAACATTTGTTAAAGGATTCAAGATGATATCATCACTCTCGAAGGGATTATGCACTGACATATCCTCCATATTATAACGAATTGGAACACGGATCCGCGACTGTTACGCCAAGAGATCCGAACATTTTAACGAGATCGCTATGTTGGGTTAAGGTCGCTACAATATGTAGCCTAGCGGTTAGCCTGGTGTGCTCCTTCTTCAGTCTATTGTATTGATCTCAGTAGCATACCTGTCAGGACCCGGTTACGAACCCGGGTCTCCGGAGTGAGAAACAGTCACTTAACCAACTGAGCCACGAACAGTCGGCAGAACCCAGAAGATGAGGCAGACACAGCAGTACTTGAGACGGTGTATTTAATGAAGTAAAAAGTGAAGTTCTTCAGGAAAACATGTAACTCCACAACCTCAAAAGGAATTCCACAATAACTAAGGTAATCCTCCAAGACAAAAAGGTAAATCCACAAGGTGGAAGGAATAGCAGAAAAAAGCCTCAAAAGATACTCAGAAAACAAACAAACAAGAACAAAAAAACAGAATTCCACAAGAGAGTCCACCGGGATCTACAAGAGTTCACAGAGTACTAGGGCTGGGTGCTAACATACAAACACAGAGCACAGAACTGAGGAAAACAAAGGGTTTAAATACAATCAGGGGAAACGAGGCACAGGTGCAAATAATAATGGGGATCAAGGGAAAACAAAAGGTCAAAAGGCACAATGGGGGCATCTAGTGACCAAAAACCGGAACAACCCTGGCCAAATCCTGACAGAATCCCCCCCCCTAGGAACGGCTCCTGACTTTCCTACCAGCTCTCTAAGGGTGGAGGGCCCTGAACTGACGAATGAGGTCAGGGTCCAGTATGTCTTTGGCAGGAACCCAGGAGCCCTCGAGACCGTAGCCTTCCCAGTCCACCAGATACTGCCAGGACCGCTGCACCCGGCGGGAATCCAGTATCCGATGGACGGTATAAGCCGGCTGGCCTCCAATGACACGAGGCGGAGGGGGAGGTCTGTCTGCCGGGACAAGGGAGAAAAAACAACAGGTTTTAATAAGGAAATGTGAAACGTGGGATTAATCTTAAGGGATCTGGGTAAGTGTAGGCGATAAGAAACTGGGTTAACCCTCCTGGCAACCTTAAAGGGACCGATGTATTTTTGGGACAGCTTGCGAGACTCCACCCGTAGTGGTAAGTCTCTTGTGGAGAGCCAGACTCTCTGGCCGGGGCGCAGGGTAGGCCCGGGACGGCGACGTTTGTTGGCTTGTTGTTGGTACCTCTGTGAGGAACGCATAAGATTAAGACGGGTCTTCCTCCACATAAGCCGACAGCGTCTGACAAACTTCAAGCCTGAAGGCACTCTGACTTCTGCCTCCTGGTCCGGGAACAATGGAGGGGCATAGCCAAACTGACACTCGTGCGGGGACATACCAGTGGAGGAGGAGCGCAAGGTGTTGTGCGCGTATTCGGCCCAAACAATGAAGGACGACCATGTGGACGGGTGGTTCCGAGTCATACATCGGAGGGTGGTTTCCAGCTCTTGATCCATCCTCTCTGTTTGGCCATTGGACTCCGGATGGTACCCTGAAGATAGACTGGCAGAAGCCCCCATGAGTTGGCAGAAGGCCTTCCAAAACCTAGAGGCGAACTGGGGACCTCTGTCAGAAACCATATCTTGAGGAATGCCGAAGACTCGGAACACATGATTAATTACCAACTCAGCCGTTTCCTTGGCAGAAGGTAACTTAGTCAGAGGGACGTACCTGGCCGCCTTAGAAAACCTGTCGATTATGACTAGGATTGCATTGACGAAAGTGGCAACGTCTTCTCTTATGGTAGGCCACCAGAACTTACGCTGGATGAACTCCAAGGTGCGACCTACGCCCGGGTGACAGGTGAGGCGAGAAGAGTGCCCCCACAGAAGGACCTGAGTCCTCACTGCCTTGGGGACAAACAACCGATTGGCAGGACCTCCTTTCGGGTCCGGTTCAATAGCTTGAGCTCGTCTCACGGTATCCTCAACTTGCCACGAGATCGGAGCCACGATCTTAGCAGCAGGAAGGACAGGCATGCCCGTGTCATCTCGAATGGCAGGAGCGTAGACTCGGGACAGGGCATCCGGTTTGAGATTCTTCGACCCGGGCCGATAGGTGAGGATAAACTGGAATCGATTGAAGAAAAGAGACCATCTAGCTTGTCTAGAGTTCAACCGCTTCGCCTGCTGGATATACTCCAGATTTTTGTGGTCCGTAAGCACTTGAAACGGGTGAGAAGCCCCCTCGAGCCAGTGTCTCCATTACTTCAATGCCATCTTAACCGCTAGGATTTCACGATCCCCCACATCGTAGTTCCTCTCAGCCGGGGTAAGCCGGTGTGAGAAGAAAGCGCACGGATGAAGCTTCTTGTCTTCACCCCTCTGAGACAGGACAGCTCCAACACCAACCTCTGAGGCGTCTACCTCCACCACAAACGGTTCATCCGTAGTCGGTAGTATCAGGATGGGAGCAGAGAGGACACGCTGCTTGAGTCCTTGGAAGGCCATCTCAGCTTCTCTTCCCCACAAAACCCTTGCATTGCCACCCTTGGTTAAAGCTGAGAGAGGGGCTGCCACCAAGCTGAAGTTCTTGATGAACTTGCGGTAAAAGTTAGTGAAGCCCAGGAAACGCCTAACTTCCTTAACGGATTTGGGGGTGGGCCAATCCGCTACTGCCCCTACCTTCCTGGGTCCATTTGGACTCGACCGGGTTCCACTACAAATCCCAGGAATTGTACTCGGGATGAATGGAATTCACATTTTTCCGGCTTAACGTACAGATGGCTGTCTAGGAGGCGTTTGAGTACTTGCCTGACATGCTTTGTGTGTTCTTGAAGAGAGCTCGAAAAGATGAGGATGTCATCCAAGTAAACGAACACAAATATGTTAAGCATATCCCTAAGCACATCGTTTATGAGCGATTGGAACACCGCTGGGGCGTTGGTCAGGCCGAAGGGCATCACCAAGTATTCATAGTGACCAGTAGGCGTGTTGAAAGCGGTCTTCCACTCGTCACCAGGTCTGATCCGCACAAGATGGTATGCATTCCGCAGGTCAAGCTTAGTGAAAACAACTGCTTCCTGGAGCAGCTCGAAGGCTGTGGCCATAAGGGGTAGCGGGTAACGGTTACGGATGGTTATGGCATTGAGTCCCCGGTAGTCGATGCAAGGACGTAATCCACCGTCTTTCTTGGCCACAAAGAAAACCCTGCTCCCGCCGGTGAGGTGGATGGACGCATGAGGCCTGCTTCCAGAGCGTCCTCGATGTAGGTATCCATAGCAGCTCGTTCGGGTGGAGATAGGGAAAAGATCCGACCCCTGGGGGGGCAAGTGCCCGGAAACAGTTCGATGGGGCAATCATAAGGTCTATGGGGTGGTAGCATGGTGGCCCTCCGTTTGCTAAATACTAGTTTGAGGTCATGGTAACACTCGGGAACTAGGGTCAGGTCGATGGATTCTAAAGACTTGGGAGTAGAACTCGGGGAATTCTGGAAAATACAAGTAGCTTGGCACGTAGGACCCCACTGCTTGATAGTGCCCACAGCCTCTCCACTACCATAGCCCTGACCAGAGCCTCTCCACTGCCATAGCCCTGACCAGAGCCTCTCCACTACCATAGCCCTGACCAGAGCCTCTCCAATACCATAGCCCTGACCAGAGCCTCTCCACTACCATAGCCCTGAGCAGAGCCTCTCCACTACCATAGCCCTGAGCAGAGCCTCTCCAATACCATAGCCCTGAGCAGAGCCTCTCCACTACCATAACCCTGACCAGAGCCTCTCCACTACCATAACCCTGACCAGAGCCTCTCCACTACCATAACCCTGACCAGAGCCTCTCCACTACCATAACCCTGACCAGAGCCTCTCCACTACCATAACCCTGACCAGAGCCTCTCCACTACCATAACCCTGACCAGAGCCTCTCCACTACCATAGCCCTGAGCAGAGCCTCTCCACTACCATAGCCCTGAGCAGAGCCTCTCCACTACCATAGCCCTGAGCAGAGCCTCTCCACTACCATAGCCCTGAGCAGAGCCTCTCCACTACCATAACCCTGACCAGAGCCTCTCCAATACCATAGCCCTGACCAGAGCCTCTCCACTACCATAGCCCTGAGCAGAGCCTCTCCAATACCATAACCCTGACCAGAGCCTCTCCAATACCATAGCCCTGAGCAGAGCCTCTCCAATACCATAGCCCTGACCAGAGCCTCTCCACTACCATAACCCTGACCAGAGCCTCTCCACTACCATAACCCTGACCAGAGCCTCTCCACTACCATAACCCTGACCAGAGCCTCTCCAATACCATAGCCCTGAGCAGAGCCTCTCCACTACCATAGCCCTGACCAGAGCCTCTCCAATACCATAGCCCTGAGCAGAGCCTCTCCACTACCATAACCCTGACCAGAGCCTCTCCAATACCATAGCCCTGAGCAGAGCCTCTCCACTACCATAGCCCTGACCAGAGCCTCTCCACTACCATAGCCCTGACCAGAGCCTCTCCACTACCATAGCCCTGACCAGAGCCTCTCCACTACCATAACCCTGACCAGAGCCTCTCCACTACCATAGCCCTGAGCAGAGCCTCTCCACTACCATAGCCCTGACCAGAGCCTCTCCACTACCATAGCCCTGACCAGAGCCTCTCCACTACCATAGCCCTGACCAGAGCCTCTCCACTACCATAGCCCTGACCAGAGCCTCTCCACTACCATAGCCCTGACCAGAGCCTCTCCACTACCATAGCCCTGACCAGAGCCTCTCCACTACCATAGCCCTGACCAGAGCCTCTCCACTACCATAGCCCTGACCAGGGCCTCTCCACTACCATAGCCCTGACCAGAGCCTCTCCACTACCATAGCCCTGACCAGAGCCTCTCCACTACCATAGCCCTGACCAGAGCCTCTCCACTACCATAGCCCTGACCAGAGCCTCTCCACTACCATAGCCCTGAGCAGAGCCTCTCCAATACCATAACCCTGACCAGAGCCTCTCCACTACCATAACCCTGACCAGAGCCTCTCCAATACCATAGCCCTGACCAGAGCCTCTCCACTACCATAGCCCTGAGCAGAGCCTCTCCAATACCATAACCCTGACCAGAGCCTCTCCACTACCATAACCCTGACCAGAGCCTCTCCACTACCATAGCCCTGACCAGAGCCTCTCCACTACCATAACCCTGACCAGAGCCTCTCCACTACCATAGCCCTGACCAGAGCCTCTCCACTACCATAGCCCTGACCAGAGCCTCTCCACTACCATAGCCCTGACCAGAGCCTCTCCACTACCATAGCCCTGACCAGAGCCTCTCCACTACCATAGCCCTGACCAGAGCCTCTCCACTACCATAGCCCTGAGCAGAGCCTCTCCAATACCATAACCCTGACCAGAGCCTCTCCACTACCATAACCCTGACCAGAGCCTCTCCACTACCATAGCCCTGACCAGAGCCTCTCCACTACCATAGCCCTGACCAGAGCCTCTCCACTACCATAGCCCTGACCATAGCCTCTCCACTACCATAGCCCTGACCAGAGCCTCTCCACTACCATAGCCCTGACCAGAGCCTCTCCACTACCATAGCCCTGACCAGAGCCTCTCCACTACCATAGCCCTGACCATAGCCTCTCCACTACCATAGCCCTGACCAGAGCCTCTCCACTACCATAGCCCTGACCAGAGCCTCTCCACTACCATAGCCCTGACCAGAGCCTCTCCACTACCATAGCCCTGACCAGAGCCTCTCCACTACCATAGGGGAAATAGACTGGGTGGATTCTGTACTTCCCCAAAGCAACTATCAGTGATGTGTGTACTGTGCTTGTGTGTGTGTTTAAAATTATATACTCCCCCTCAGCAACAGTCACTGAATATGCAGGTCGGTGTGTGTGTCTCAGTCTGACAGCTGGATGAATGGATGTCTCAGTCTGACAGCTGGATGAATGGATGTCTCAGTCTGACAGCTGGATTAATGGATGTCTCAGTCTGACAGCTGGATTAATGGATGTCTCAGTCTGACAGCTGGATGAATGAATGTCTCAGTCTGACAGCAGGATGAATGGATGTCTCAGTCTGACAGCTGGATTAATGGATGTCTCAGTCTGACAGCTGGATTAATGGATGTCTCAGTCTGACATCTGGATTAATGGATGTCTCAGTCTGACAGCTGGATTAATGGATGTCTCAGTCTGACAGCTGGATGAATGAATGTCTCAGTCTGACAGCAGGATGAATGGATGTCTCAGTCTGACAGCTGGATTAATGGATGTCTCAGTCTGACAGCTGGATTAATGGATGTCTCAGTCTGACAGCAGGATTAATGGATGTCTCAGTCTGACAGCTGGATTAATGGATGTCTCAGTCTGACAGCTGGATTAATGGATGTCTCAGTCTGACAGCTGGATGAATGGATGTCTCAGTCTGACAGCTGGATTAATGGATGTCTCAGTCTGACAGCTGGATTAATGGATGTCTCAGTCTGACAGCTGGATTAATGGATGTCTCAGTCTGACAGCTGGATTAATGGATGTCTCAGTCTGACAGCTGGATTAATGGATGTCTCAGTCTGACAGCTGGATTAATGGATGTCTCAGTCTGACAGCTGGATTAATGGATGTCTCAGTCTGACAGCTGGATTAATGGATGTCTCAGTCTGACAGCTGGATTAATGGATGTCTCAGTCTGACAGCTGGATTAATGGATGTCTCTGTCTGACAGCTGGATTAATGGATGTCTCAGTCTGACAGCTGGATTAATGGATGTCTCAGTCTGACAGCTGGATTAATGGATGTCTCAGTATGACAGCTGGATTAATGTATGTCTCAGTCTGACAGCTGGATGAATGGATGTCTCAGTCTGACAGCTGGATGAATGGATGTCTCAGTCTGACAGCTGGATGAATGGATGTCTCAGTCTGACAGCTGGATTAATGGATGTCTCAGTCTGACAGCTGGATTAATGGATGTCTCAGTCTGACAGTTGACACTTTCAGACATTAATACTGGATGTCCTGGCCTATGATCTCAACTGTTATTGTGACAGCAAGGATTCACTGCAGCTTCAGACTCTCCCTCCTTCCCTCTCTCCTTCTCTCCTTCCCTCCCTCCCTGGGTAACCATGACTCACCACTGCAGTTTCTTTTAAGAGGTTTGGATTTCACCCAGCAACTACCACATGCTCTTATCAAAAGGACAACTACTTGGCAGTTCAATCAACAAGACATTTCTGTGTTTCCACTTGATTGTGAAGTGTTGCACAGACATCATCACAGGAACTTGCTATCTTTAGTTCTAAGAATTCTCTGATAATGACTGCGTTATCTAAGATTGTTTTATTTAGTATTATTTTTGTATCTAATTTAGGCTACTGCAATCTGTGTTTACATTTCCCCATAGATAGACAGTAGAACATTTTGGTGGGAATGTATGAGTCCTTGAGTCCTGTCAGTCACGGTAAGAGAGTTAAATTAGCATAAAAGTGCAGTAGCCTAGAGCATGCACTTGGACACTTACATACGCTGCCTTCAGAAAGTATCCACATGACTTGACTTTTTCCACATTTAGTTGTGTTACAGCCTGAATATAAAATGTTGATTTTGTGTCACTGGTCTACACGCAATATTGCAAAAGTCGAAAATAAAAAAGGCAGACATTGAATATCCCTTTGAGCATGGTGAAGTTATTAATGACACTTTGGATGGTGTATCAATACACCCAGTCCCTACAAAGATACAGGCGTCCTTCCTAACTCAGTTGCTGGAGAGGAAGGAAACCGCTCAGGGATTTCACCATGAGGCCAATGGTGACTTTAGAACAGTTTAATGGCTGTGATAGGAGAAAACTGGATGGATCAACAACATTGTACATATAGTTACTCCACAATACCAACCTAAATAACATAGTAAAAAGAAGGAAGCCTGTACAGAATACCAATATTCCAAAACTTGCATCCTGTTTGTAATAAGGCGATGATGTAAAACTGCTAGAAATATGTCCTGAATACAAAGCGTTATGTTTGGAGCAAATCCAACACAACACATCAGTGAGCATGGTGATGGCTGCATCATGTTATGGATATGCTTGTCATTGGCAAGGGAGTTTTCTTTAGGATAAAAATAAATGGAATAGAGCTAAGCACAGGCAGAATACTAGAGGAAAGCCTGGATCAGTCTGCTTTCCAACAGATACTGGGAGACAAATGTACCTTTCAACAGAACAATAACCTAAAACACAAAGCCAAATATACACTGGAGTTGCTTACCAAGACGACATTGAATGTTCCTGAGGGGCCTAGTTAGTTTTGACTTAAATCGGCTTGAACATCTATGGCAAGACATGAACATTTCTGTCTAGCAATGATCAACAACCAACTTGACAGAGCTTGAAGAACTTAAAAATAATCATGTGCAAATAGTGTAGAATCCAGGTGTGCACAGCTCCAAGAGACTTACCTAGAATGACACACAGCTGTAATCCCTGCCAAAGGGGATTCTAATTGACTCAGAGGTGTGAATATTTGAGACTATTTTGAATATTTTTGACTCAGAGGTGTGAATATTTACAGTACCAGTTGGGACACACGTACTCATTCAAGGATTTTTATTTATTTGTACTATTTTCTAGTGTACAAAGCCGTCATCAAGGCAAAGAGTGGCTACTTTGAAGGATCTCAAATATAAAATATATTTAGATTTGTTTAACACTTTTTTGGTGACTACATGATTCCATATGTGTTATTTCATAGTTTTGATGTCTTCACTATTATTCTACAATGTAGAAAATAGTAAAAATAAAGAAAAGCCTTTGAATGAGTAGGTGTGTCCAAACTTTTGACTGGAAGTGACTGTGTTTTAATGTTGTCTAGGGGTGGCACTTAACTGTGTCTAAAGGTCCTCTAGGGTGGGTACTAGACTGTGTTTAAAGGTCCTCTAGTTGTAGGGTGGGTACTAGACTGTGTCAAAAGGTCCTCTAGGGTGGGTACTAGACTGTGTCTAAAGGTCCTCTAGGGTGGGTACTAGACTGTGTTTAACGGTCCTCTAGGGTGGGTACTAGACTGTGTTTTAATGTTGTCTAGGGGTGGCACTTAACTGTGTCTAAAGGTCCTCTAGGGTGGGTACTAGACTGTGTTTAACGGTCCTCTAGGGTGGGTACTAGACTGTGTTTAAAGGTCCTCTAGTTGTAGGGTGGGTACTAGACTGTGTTTAACGGTCCTCTAGGGTGGGTACTAGACTGTGTCTAAAGGTCCTCTAGGGTGGGTACTAGACTGTGTTTTAATGTTGTCTAGGGGTGGCACTTAACTGTGTCTAAAGGTCCTCTAGGGTGGGTACTAGACTGTGTTTAAAGGTCCTCTAGTTGTAGGGTGGGTACTAGACTGTGTCTAAAGGTCCTCTAGGGTGGGTTGTAGACTGTGTTTAAAGGTCCTCTAGTTGTAGGGTGGGTACTAGACTGTGTTTAAAGGTACTCTAGGGGGGGTACTAGACTGTGTTTAAAGGTCCTCTAGGGTGGGTACTAGACTGTGTTTAAAGGTCCTCTAGAGGGGGTACTAGACTGTGTTTAAAGGTCCTCTAGGGTGGGTACTAGACTGTGTTTAAAGGTCCTCTAGTTGTAGGGTGGGTACTAGACTGTGTTTAAAGGTCCTCTAGTTGTGGGGTGGGTACTAGACTGTGTCTAAAGGTCCTCTAGGGTGGGTACTAGACTGTGTTTAAAGGTCCTCTAGGGTGGGTACTAGACTGTGTTTAAAGGTCCTCTAGTTGTAGGGTGGGTACTAGACTGTGTCAAAAGGTCCTCTAGGGTGGGTACTAGACTGTGTCTAAAGGTCCTCTAGGGTGGGTACTAGACTGTGTTTAACGGTCCTCTAGGGTGGGTACTAGACTGTGTTTTAATGTTGTCTAGGGGTGGCACTTAACTGTGTCTAAAGGTCCTCTAGGGTGGGTACTAGACTGTGTTTAACGGTCCTCTAGGGTGGGTACTAGACTGTGTTTAAAGGTCCTCTAGTTGTAGGGTGGGTACTAGACTGTGTTTAACGGTCCTCTAGGGTGGGTACTAGACTGTGTCTAAAGGTCCTCTAGGGTGGGTACTAGACTGTGTCTAAAGGTCCTCTAGGGTGGGTACTAGACTGTGTCTAAAGGTCCTCTAGGGTGGGTACTAGACTGTGTTTAACGGTCCTCTAGGGTGGGTACTAGACTGTGTTTTAATGTTGTCTAGGGGTGGCACTTAACTGTGTCTAAAGGTCCTCTAGGGTGGGTACTAGACTGTGTTTAAAGGTCCTCTAGTTGTAGGGTGGGTACTAGACTGTGTCTAAAGGTCCTCTAGGGTGGGTTGTAGACTGTGTTTAAAGGTCCTCTAGTTGTAGGGTGGGTACTAGACTGTGTTTAAAGGTCCTCTAGGGTGGGTACTAGACTGTGTTTAAAGGTACTCTAGGGTGGGTACTAGACTGTGTTTAAAGGTCCTCTAGGGTGGGTACTAGACTGTGTTTAAAGGTCCTCTAGGGTGGGTACTAGACTGTGTTTAAAGGTCCTCTAGTTGTAGGGTGGGTACTAGACTGTGTTTAAAGGTCCTCTAGTTGTGGGGTGGGTACTAGACTGTGTCTAAAGGTCCTCTAGGGTGGGTTGTAGACTGTGTTTAAAGGTCCTCTAGTTGTAGGGTGGGTACTAGACTGTGTTTAAAGGTCCTCTAGTTGTGGGGTGGGTACTAGACTGTGTCTAAAGGTCCTCTAGGGTGGGTTGTAGACTGTGTTTAAAGGTCCTCTAGTTGTAGGGTGGGTACTAGACTGTGTTTTAATGTTATCTAGGGGTGGCACTTAACTGTGTCTAAAGGTCCTCTAGGGTGGGTACTAGACTGTGTTTAAAGGTTCTCTAGGGTGGGTACTAGACTGTGTTTAAAGGTCCTCTAGTTGTAGGGTGGGTACTAGACTGTGTCTAAAGGTCCTCTAGGGTGGTTACTAGACTGTGTCTAAAGGTCCTCTAGGGTGGGTACTAGACTGTGTTTAAAGGTCCTCTAGGGTGGGTACTAGACTGTGTCTAAAGGTCCTCTAGGGTGGGTACTAGACTGTGTTTAAAGATGCTCTAGTTGTAGGGTGGTGTCATGACATTGGCCTGGGGGGGTTGGTTTATGACAGTAATAAATACCTCTTCCCCCCTTTTTCCTTCTCTAACCTACTGAGGTTACATTTAAAAACCCTTGGTTAACATAAAGATTCTGGGAACATCAGTAGGTGTGGGGAAATGAATTATATTCTGGTAATCCGAACAATTGAACATATGCAGCGGTACTTAATGAATATGATGTCAGTTCGATTGTCATCTGAGACATTCTCATCAATGATAAGATGACAAAGATGACAGACTTTCCACAAAAGTGGAAAGTCTACATATCAGAGTTATCAGATTCACATGGAATTGTTGTTCAATTTAAATGTTTGAATATGAAATTATTTGTGATGGGATGAAATGTGATTTTAGCTTCTAAAATATGAGATTAGAATGTTCATAAGATAGGGCTGCTCAATCAGTGGCCCTCCCCTGTGAAGGGACAAGGGCTATAAAACTTTTCAAACACACCCTCCTCTCCCTTCATATATAAGCCCTTGACGACATCATAACTTCCTGTTTCAATGAGGTAGGATGACGATCCTATGTCAGAATGGTTCAGATAAAACTACAGAACGAAGCCAACATCAGCATGAGCTTTGGTTGCAAATGGTATGAACTTTGAACTCTTATTCACGTCAGAAGTGATACCTCCTGGCCGTTGAGTTAGCGACTGCAGCTGCAAATGCAGGTTAGGAAGGAACAGACAGAGTATCCCATCTACCACACAACAACGTTACTACAACTTATCCAAGTGACCACCAGAGACATTCTTCAAAAGACAGGGGACTCGGTTTGGCAACAAGGTCTTCAAATCAAAATCAAATCAAATCAAATTTATTTATATAGCCCTTCGTACATCAGCTGATATCTCAAAGTGCTGTACAGAAACCCAGCCTAAAACCCCAAACAGCAAACAATGCAGGTGTAAAAGCAGCTCAGAGTAAATATTTTTTGCATTTTCCTTTTCCAAATGGGCGGTAATTTAGAATGCATAAGATACTGTATTTATGATAGCACAGCTTCGCCTTTGTTCCTGTCTTTCCGCTCTTTCACTCAACCCAGCCCCTTTTCCTTTGTGTAACAAGCTGTCATATCTGTTCCGCCCGCTAGGGACGTTTTCCTTTATAAACGTAAATAATTATCCAGGTATAATTAATTATTTGTATATGTAGTTCTGTGTGATTGGTTAGGTATTTAGTAAATACATAATTCAACCCAATTTTGTATTGCTGATTCAAATTGTTAGCCAGGGTTCTTGCAGATAACCAAGAATTTACAACATTCAGATTATGAGACTGAAGTAAAATGATGATTGATATTGACTGCTATTGATGTAAAATACTACTAGATCTTTAAGAGTTTATTCGGAAGATAACAGCTCTATAAATATTATTTTGTGGTGCCCGACTCTAGTTAATTACATTTACATGATTAGCTCAATCAGTTGATATTAATTACGGGAAAATTATTTTATAGAATAGCATGTTTTAGCAATTAATCCGGCATAGCCAAAGACATGACAGTGGGTACTAACTAGACTGTGTCTAAAGGTGCTCTAGTTGTAGGGTGGGTACGAGACTGTCTAAAGGTGCTCTAGTTGTAGGGTGGGTACGAGACTGTCTAAAGGTGCTCTAGTTGTAGGGTGGGTACGAGACTGTGTCTAAAGGTGCTCTAGTTGTAGGGTGGGCACTAGACTGTCTAAAGGTCCTCTAGGGTGGGTACTAGACTGTCTAAAGGTCCTCTAGGGTGGGCACTAGACTGTCTAAAGGTCCTCTAGGGTGGGTACTAGACTGTGTTTAATGGTACTCTATAGAGTGGGTACTAGAATGTGTTTAAAGGTCCTCTAGTTGTAGGGTGGGTTCTAGACTGTGTTTAAAGGTCCTCTAGTTGTAGGGTGGGCACTAGACTGTGTTTAAAGGTACTCTAGGGTGGGCACTAGACTGTGTTTAAAGGTCCTCTAGTTGTAGGGTGAGCACTAGACTGTGTTTAAAGGTACTCTAGGGTGGGCACTAGACTGTGTTTAAAGGTGCTCTAGTTGTAGGGTGGGTACTAGACTGGGCAAGGTGCCCCATATCCCATCGTCTATTTTAAAGCTTATTGGGCATTTGACATCTGATTTCTCCCTGTGGGCCACTGCCCTCACAAAAACTATAGAAGTTACTAAAAGGGCTTATCAAGAAAAACGTACTCCTCCTGCCTCAAATTTTTAGTCCTTTTGTATGTTTTTGTTGGTGAGCCCTTTTGTTGAATTTCTGTCATTGTTGTAGAGCACCCCTCCCCTGGTGGTTAAGTTCAGGATTGGGGTAGGATAATATGATCCTGGATCTGTGGTTCTCTATGAGGAGCTTCTATCTCAAGTATTCATCAGTTGGGTGTTCTAGTTACGTACTGTTATATCTTATAGGACATGATGTCTTTCTGATGGAGTAATTGCAGGGGATTGAACTGTAATTGTCTTGTCGCATGTGAGTTTGGAGTGTCTCGTAGCTTGCTACCGTTCTCCACCCACCCACACACACACACACACACACACGCACACATGCGGGCACACACACACACGCGCGCACACACACATGCGCACACACGCACTCGCACACGCACTCGCACGCACACACACACATACACACAAACATATCCGGTTCTTTCCCACCCCCTGTGTCATCTGGGAGTAATGATTCTCACAGGCCTGCCGCCCATATTTCCACTCATTATCATCAGGCACTGAAAAAGAGAACAATATCCATGAACAGACTACCAGTCCTCACCACTACCAGTCCTCACCACTACCATAGCCCTCACCCCTACCAGTCCTCACCACTACCATAGCCCTCACCACTACCATAGCCCTCACCACACCCCTCACCACTACCATAGCCCTCACCACGACCATAGCCCTCACCACTATTATGCCCTCACCACTACCATAGCCCTCACCACTACCATAGTCCTCACCACTACCATAGACTTCACCACTACCATAGTCCTCACCATAGTCCTCACCACTACCATAGCCCTCACCACTACCATAGCCCTCACCACTACCATTAGCCCTCACCACTACCATAGTCTCACAGTCCTCACCACTACCATAGCCCTCACCACTACATTAGTCCTCACCACTACCATAGTCCTCACCATAGTCCTCACCACTACCATAGCCCTCACCACTACCATAGCCCTCACCACTACATTAGCCCTCACCACTACCATAGTCCTCACCACTACCTTAGCCCTCACCACTATCATAGTCCTCACCACTACCATAGTCCTCACCACTACATTAGCCCTCACCACTACCATAGTCCTCACCATAGTCCTCATCACTACATTAGTCCTCACCACTACTATAGCCCTCACCATAGTCCTCACCACTACCATAGTCCTCACCACTACATTAGTCCTCACCACTACCATAGCCCTCACCACTACCATAGCCCTCACCACTACATTAGTCCTCACCACTACCATAGCCCTCACCACTACATTAGTCCTCACCACTACCATAGCCCTCACCACTACATTAGCCCTCACCACTACATTAGCCCTCACCACTACATTAGCCCTCACCACAACCATAGCCCTCACCACTACATTAGCCCTCACCACTACATTAGCCCTCACCACAACCATAGCCCTCACCACTACATTAGCCCTCACCACTACATTAGTCCTCACCACTACCATAGCCCTCACCACTACATTAGTCCTCACCACTACCATAGCCCTCACCACTACATTAGCCCTCACCACTACATTAGCCCTCACCACTACCATAGCCCTCATCACTACCATAGACCTCATCTTTATGTTTAAACACTCCCTCCATCTTATGCCAATATCAGTTATTTTTAAGTCTTGTTCCAATAGTCAGTTGGATTGGCTTTCTCCAAGGTGGTCTATATCCTACATATCATAGGAATATATTTTTCTGACTCAAAAAGCATTCCCTTGACGTTGCTCTGATGTCCAAAAGCTTTGAGGTCAAAATGTTATGATATAAAACTGTTAACTTGCCTATATTTAAAATTCAAAAGGTACTTGCACATCTGAGCTATCTATCTTTGTTGCATGTGCATGGTAACAGTTGAATAACATGAGAAAAATGTGAAACCTACTGCTCTTGCTAGTACCACTGCTCTTTATTAAGCTTTACATATTGGCCTCAATACCTTCATCAGAGCTTTTGTGAGTGTTTATAATTTACACCCTTATGTAGACATCGCATTGAACGGATGTGGGTGGACTAGCAAGAGCCGTGATACTAGCAACAGCAGTGATACTAGCAAGAGCAATGTGCGGGTCTCTGCTCATTTGCGTGAATGTGCCTTAGGCATGCTGCAAGGAGGCATGAGGACTGCAGATGTGGCCAGGGCAATAAATTGCAATGTCCGTACTGTGAGACACCTAAGACAGCACTACAGGGAGACAGGACGGACAGCTGATCGTCCTTGCAGTGGCAGACCACATGTAACAACACCTGCACAGGATCGGTACATCCGTACATCACATCTGCAGGACAGGTACAGGATGGCAACAACTGCCCAAGTTATACCAGGAACACACAATCCCTCCATCAGTGCTCAGACTCTCCGCAACAGGCTGAGAGAGGCTGGAATGATGGCTTGTAGTATTGTAGTAGGCCTGTTGTAAGGCAGGTCCTCACCAGACATCACCGGCAACAACATTGACTATGGGCACAAACCCACCGTCGCTAGACCAGACAGGACTGTCAAAAAGTGCTCTTCACTGACGAGTCGCGGTTTTGTCTCACCAGGGGTGATGGTCGGATTCGCATTTATCGTCGAAGGAATGAGCGTTACACCGAGGCCTGTACTCTGGAGTGGGATTGATTTGGAGGTGGAGGGTCCGTCATGGTCTGGGGTGGTGTGTCACAGCATCATCGGACTGAGCTTGTCATTTTAGGCAATCTCAACACTGAGAGTTACAGGGAAGACATCCTCCTCCCTCATGTGGTACATGATTTCCTGCAAGACAGGAATGTCCGTGTTCTGCCATGGACAGGAAAGAGCCCTGAGCACGTCAGGAGTGTGAGGGCTAGGGCCATCCCCCCCAGAAATGTCCCTTGGTGGAAGAGTGGGTAACATCTCACAGCAAGAACTGGCAAATCTGGTGTAGTCCATGAGGAGGAGATGCACATGTACTTAATGCAGCTGTTACTTTTGATTCCCCCCCATTTGTTCAGGGACACTATTCCATTTTTGTTAGTCACATGTCTGTGGAACTTGTTCGGTTTATGTCTCAGTTGTTGAGTCTTATGTACAAATATTTATACAAGTTTTCTGAAAATAAACGCAGTTGACAGTGAGAGGATGTTTCTTTTTTTGCTAAGTTTAGATCAACTGATTGCACTCTGAAATGTAAGCAAAAGGTTTGTGTGTGTTGTCAACACTCTCAGACACACATGGGAAGCGGGTAGCCTGGCAGTACAGCGCTGGAGAGGCCTTTAGGATGCAGGCTTGGTCAGGGTACCAGAGGTCTAGTTCACTACTGACTGTCAGTAAGAGACAGGGTTAGTTACAGAACTGTCAGAACAGGGGTTAGTCCAATAATAACAAGTGAAAGTGTTTTAAATGTGTTTTATTATGCTGTGTTCAGCGATGGTAGTTGTGACAGTTGGTAGATCTTATCAGTTATCCACATGGTAAACTTGACTGTACTGTCAGAACCTTCCCCTCTGATTCAGTTTGTAACAAAATCGGCCTTGACAACATGATAGGATCAAATAATAGCGATGAGGGAAAACATTGATCATCAACCCTTAAAAATCAGGTCCTTTTTTAATGAAAAACTAATCTAGAAAACACATGTATACAGGAGTGAATCAATACTGTAGTTAGTAGATAGAAATTGTTGTTACCGTAATCACTTTCTGACTGAAGCTGAAGCACTTGCAAAGGCTTCTAAATCAAACACTGCAGGCACATACAGCGCATTCAGAAAGTATTCATACCCCTTGACTTATTCCACATTATGTTGTTACAGGCTGAATTGAAAATGAATCAAAATATGTTTCTCATTCATCTACACACAATACCCCATAATGATGAAGTAAAAACATGTTTTTATACATTTTTGGAAATTGATTGAAAATTAAATATAGAAATATCAAATTTACACCCCTTTGCACACACTCCAAATTGAGCTCAGGTGCATCCACATGTCCTTCCATCATCCTTGAGATGTCACTACAACTTGATTGGAGTCCACCTTTGGCCAATCCATTTGTTTGGACATGATTTAGAAAGAAACACACCTGTCTATAGAAGTCCCACAGTTGACAGGGCATGTCAGAGCAGAAACTATACCATGAAGTCTAAGGAACTGTACGATCACTGAGATTGTTTTTAGGCATACAGTAAGCTCAAAGTATTGAGATAATGAAATATTTGTGGTTTTGGCTCTGTACTCCAGCACTTTGGATTTGAAATGATACAATGACTATGGAGGTTAAAGTGCCGACTGTAATTTGAGGGTATTTTCATCCAGAGGGTGAACCGTTTAGAAATTACAGCACTTTTTGTACATGTTCCCCCAATTCTAGGGGACCAAAAGTATTGGGACAAATTCACTTGTGTATTAAATAGTCAAAAGTTTAGTATTTGGTCCCATATTCCAAGCATGCACAAATATCATACCCCCAACACATGCTAACCTTTCACCATTACAATCTCAGGGGAGGTAAAACATGTTAGGATGTTTAGAAACATATTCTATTCTTATTTAAAATAAAAGTGACTCCAAAATGACACAATACATTTACCATTATTTTCCAATGGGCACAAGATAATCAAACAACTAAAACAAATAGCAAATTTCTCCAGCCAGTTTGTAGAGCTTGATGTAGTCATTGCATGCTATGAATATGGGACGGTTCACCATATGTAGATCAAAATACCTTCAAATTAAACCTGACAGTCTGCACAGAGCCAAAACAACTAAATGAAGCTCACTGTATATCTGGTGAAGGGTATAAAACCATTTCTAGAGTGTTGAAAGTTTCCAAGAGCACAGTGGTCTCCATCATTGGGAAATAGTTCCATATTTTTTTCCATCTAGACTAGAGCTGACCAAACTGATCAACTGGGCAAGAAGGACCTTGGTCAGACAGCACTTCAGAGTTCAATGGCTGTGATGGGAGACCCTGCCACCAGGACAACAGTCTCTACAGCACTTCACCAAGCTGGGCTTTATGGGAGAGTGGCCAGATGGAAGCCACTCCTGAGAAAAAGGCATACGACAGCACGTGAAAGACATGTCATAAGGCTGAAGGATGATGTGGTCTGATGAGACACATTTATTATTTGGCCTGAATGCAAAGTGCTTTGTGTAAAAGAAAACCATCCCTATTGTGAAGCATGGTGGTGGCAGCATCATGCTATGGGGGATGCTTTTCAGTGGCAGGGACTGGGAGACTTAAGGATATACAGAGAACAATGAATGGAGCCAAATACAGTCAAATCATTAAGAACCTGCTTCAGAGTGCAAACAACAGACTGGGGGGGGTGAAGGTTTACGTACCAACAGGACAACGACCCCAAGCGTACAGCCAAAGCAACGCTGCAATGGCTTCAGAACAAGAATGTGAAAGTCCGTGAGTGGCCCAGCCAAAGCAACGCTGTAATGGCTTCAGAACAAGAATGTGAAAGTCCTTGAATGGCCCAGCCAAAGCAACGCTGCAATGGCTTCAGAACAAGAATGTGAAAGTCCTTTGGGCCAGCCAAAGCAACGCTGCAATGGCTTCAGAACAAGAATGTGAAAGTCCGTGAGTGGCCCAGCCAAAGCAACGCTGTAATGGCTTCAGAACAAGAATGTGAAAGTCCTTGAGTGGCCCAGCCAAAGCAACGCTGCAATGGCTTCAGAACAAGAATGTGAAAGTCCTTGAGTGGGCCAGCCAAAGCAACGCTGCAATGGCTTCAGAACAAGAATGTGAAAGTCCTTGAGTGGGCCAGCCAAAGCAACGCTGCAATGGCTTCAGAACAAGAATGTGAAAGTCCGTGAGTGGCCCAGCCAAAGCCCAGGC
Organism: Oncorhynchus gorbuscha; assembly: GCF_021184085.1. Lineage (NCBI taxonomy): Eukaryota > Metazoa > Chordata > Actinopteri > Salmoniformes > Salmonidae > Oncorhynchus > Oncorhynchus gorbuscha. Next base: position 19,128,650 of record NC_060181.1, on the reverse strand, counting down.
TTGAATCCTATTGAAAATCTTTGGAAAGACTTGAAGATTTCTGTTCACCGCCTTTCCCCGTCTAACTTAACAGTTTGAAAAAATATGTAAGGAAGAATGGGAGAAAATCCCCAAATCCAGATGTGCAAAGCTTATACAGACATACCCAAGACGACTCAAAGCTTATACAGACATACCCAAGACGACTCAAAGCTGATACAGACATACCCAAGACGACTCAAAGCTGATACAGACATACCCAAGACGACTCAAAGCTGATACAGACATACCCAAGACGACTCAAAGCTGATACAGACATACCCAAGACGACTCAAAGCTGATACAGACATACCCAAGACGACTCAAAGCTGATACAGACATACCCAAGACGACTCAAAGCTGATACAGACATACCCAAGACGACTCAAAGCTGATACAGACATACCCAAGACGACTCAAAGCTGATACAGACATACCCAAGACGACTCAAAGCTGATACAGACATACCCAATACGACTCAAAGCTTATACAGACATACCCAAGACGACTCAAAGCTGAAATCGCCGCCAAATGTGCTTCTACAATGTATTGAAACATGGGTGTGAATACCTATGTAAATGAGATTTTCCTGTATTTAAATTTAAATACATTTGCTAAACTTTCTACAAACATGTTTTCACTGTTATCATGGGGTATATTGTGTGTAGATGGGTGAGATGTTTTATGTATTGAATCCATTTTGAATTCAGGCTTTAACTCAACAACATGTGGAATACGTCAAGGGGTATGAATACTTTCTGAAGGCTCTGGCAGAGGGACAAAAGGCAGAGAGAGAACTACATAAAGAGCTGCATTTTATTGAACAACCTGAAGATGCTAAAATAAGCAGATAACCACTATTGTTATTCAGTTAGAATTCAATTAGACTGAAATCCTGACATTAGATGGTTGCCCATAACCCAAATAATGTATATTGGTAAATCATCTATTCACGGCAACAATAATAAATTATGTGCAATAATCTCAAGTTAGGACTCCGCCCACCGTGTGAGGTCCAATCAGCAACTTCTATTGATAGATAGCTCCTCCCAGGTCGGTTTAATATGACATCACAGCACTTACGGTGATACTTTGAAAAATATGAAATGCCTTCAACATCCCGAGATTGTGTGATTTAAAACCATACATGTTAAAAACCAGAAAGAGAGAAATAAAAGTTGGCACTTCAGTGTTAGTCTCAAACTATTTTTGTTTTGTTTCAATGCACATACAAATATTGACTAGTTACAAATACTTAGCTGTTATTGGATTAAATGTTAGTAAGTGTACATAGTCTTTTATGTGATTTCTTATTGCTAAGGAGTGTAATAATAGTGACTATTTAGTGTATACCAGGAAATTAAATGTTGTAATGACTGCCCAAGTTAACACATCAAATACCCACACTGGGCACCAGTTAAACATTTGATTCAACTCAGTCTTACCGTGTCCCTAATCACAGAAATGTGATAATACTCCCATTTTGCTCTCTGGCACACAACGTTATTCAATAAATACTTCATGTATAAAAGACCTATGCGGCCTCTAAAATGCAATCGTTTTAGTCATTGAAAAATATAACAGAATGATAGAAAATGTATCTCAATATTCACATAACTTATACTTAAACTCAGTTGGACTTGGTTTAGAGTAAATGTACTAGATACCTTAATGTCTTCAATATCTATTTTCTGTCTTCATAGGAAACCTTGAATGAATGACCTTTGTTTGAGCTCTTGTCTTATTCAACAAGTGAGGGTGGAACAAAAAAACGAGTCACCAAGATTTACAGTTGATTCTACTAAAATCCCTTTAGGCCGCAAAAAACATTGGACATAAACGTCTGTCTAATCTTCCGAGATTGATGAATATTTGTAAGCAGTAAAAAACAAAAAGGTGAAATGCTCAGAGTTGAAACTATATGGAGTCTACATAGTATGTTGAAAATAACATTTGTTGACCACTATGTACCCATAGAACATCCTGTAGTAGAAGGGTAACCAGAGAAAACCCATCGACTGACAGCATGGCCTTGACAGGTCTCTGACTGACACACTATATCTACCTGCGTCCATGGAGCTCAGTGTTCTAGCTGCATACTGTAGCCGTAAGTGAAGAGTTTAGAGAACACTAGATACAAAATCTAAAATGTAGTATCAGCTTTTTATTTATTTAACTTGGCAAATCAGTTAAGAACAAATTCTTATGTTCAATAACTGCCTATTCAGGGGCAGAACGACAGACCTTGTCAGCTCGGGGATATGAACTGTCAACCTTTCGATTACTAGTCCAACACTAACCACTAGGCTACTCTGCCGCTTATCTCACTGTATAACCAAATTCAGGCATTTGATAAATTAAATGATCAGTTGCAAACTAAAATACACCTTTTAAACAAAATGCTAGTTTTTTTTACACTGCTTCAGTGTCATAATGTTAATATAAGTGAGTGAAATGAATACCTGAAACGTGTGGCTAAATGAAACCAAAAGGTGAGATGTGATTGTGAATAGTTTATGGCCCTGTTTCTGACTGTAACATTCACAAAGTCACTTATTGAATATAGATCCTGGTATTGAATATAGATCCTGGTATTGAATAGAAATCTTGGTTTTGAATAGAGATCTTGGTATTGAATAGAGATTCTGGTATTGAATAGAAATCTTGGTTTTGAATAGAGATCCTGGTATTGAATAGAGATCCTGGTATTGAATAGAGATCCTGGTTTTGAATAGAGATCCTGGTATTGAATAGAGATCCTGGTATTGAATAGAGATCCTGGTATTGAATAGAGATCCTGGTTTTGAATAGAGATCCTGGTTTTGAATAGAGATCCTGGTTTTGAATAGAGATCCTGGTATTGAATAGAGATCCTGGTTTTGAATAGAGATCCTGGTATTGAATAGAGATCCTGGTTTTGAATAGAGATCCTGGTATTGAATAGAGATCCTGGTATTGAATAGAGATCCTGGTTTTGAATAGAGATCCTGGTTTTGAATAGAGATCCTGGTATTGAATAGAGATCCTGGTATTGAATAGAGATCCTGGTTTTGAATAGAGATCCTGGAATTGCCATTGAAACGCCTCCAACCTGAATGTGTTTCTGGATGAGAATCTCCATTGCGAACAATCCAGATATCTCATACACGCGCACACACACACAGTACAACTGGGTACCTTCTGTCAGTTTCTGATTATGAATCATCATTCCATTCCTCCTTTCAGTCATCCTCCTCTTCTTCTTTCTTTCCTCCTGCTCTTCATGTTATCTGAGCTCTCTCTCTCCATCTGTTTGGTTAACTTCTCCTCTCATACTTCCCCAGCTTCTTGGGATCCTTGCTGGGCATGCACCAGTCATCTGCCTCATTGCTCATCTGGTAATGCCTTATGGCTGACTGGTTGTAAACAGGAAGTCTTTCCACAGACTCTGAGGACAAGGCCTGTTAATGGAGCACAGAGTGGAGTGGTAGGTTATATAAGTACAAGGCCTGTTACTGGAGCACCGAGTAGAGTGGTAGGTTATGTTATATAAATACAAGGCCTGTTAGTGAAGTGGTAGGTTAGGTTATATAAGTACAAGGTCTGGTAATGGAGCACAGAGTGGAGTGGTAAGTTAGATGATGAGGATATGGCTCTATCACAAGCTGGTCACATGAGGAGTCTTCCATCATGACCCACATTCAGATGCATCAGATGGAAGTTATTTAAGCGGGTAATGGATTTACATGAGCATTGGGTACTAGGTAATAGGACAGAGTGAGCTTACATTATAACTCTGTGAGCCATACTGTTGCACGTGAACCAATATTGAAAATGAACCTACATACTTCAAAAACACCATCATTGTTTAGATGTAGAACAAGACAACAAGTTAAGGCTGTTGAACTAATAAATTCCATGCGTAGAAGTGTTACCTTCAGGTAGATGACAGCTGACGTCCCATATCCCTCCATGGAGTAGAGCTGCAGGTCTCCCTGGAAGTACTTGGCATAGAGACGGGAGATGGGAAGACCATAGCCAAAACCAGCCTACAGAGAATCAGAGCCAGGGACACAAAGAGTTAAACTCACTCTGAACAATCACAGTCCAGTAGTAGACAAGAACTCAGTTACACTTTTAACCCAGGGCAATGAATGAACAGTCCAGTCCAGTTTGTAATTCTGATTATTTACAACCGTGTTCACTACTGTTGGCTCACAGATGACATTTTAGTCAGTATAGACTTGGTTGCGGTTTACATTTTAGCTGAGATAAAATAAACAGCAGGCGCTTGATTCAATTGAAAAATAAATGTCTCTCTAACATGACCAAACTGCCAAAGTCATAGGCTTAAATCAAGTTATACAGACTATTAAACTACACTGCCAGTAGTTTAGGTTAATTGTATACATTGTATACAGTGCATTTGGAAAGTATTCAGACCCCTTCCCCTACACATTGTGTTACGTTACAGCCTTATTCTAAAATTGATTAAATAAATAAATGTACTCATCAATCTACACATAATAATAATGACAAAGCGAAAACAGGTTTTTTGAAATAAAAAACATAAATACCTTATTTACATAAGTATTCAGACCCTTTGCTATGAGACTCGAAATTGAGCTCCGGTGCATCCTGTTTCCATTGATCATCCTTGAGATGTTTCTACAACTTGATTGGAGTCCACCTGTGCTAAATTCAATTGATTGGACATGATTTGGAAAGGCAAACACCTGTCTGTCTATATAAGGTCCCATAGTTGACAGTGCATGTCAGAGCAAAAAGGAAGCAATGAGATCGAAGGAATTGTCCGTAGAGCTCCGAGACAGGATTGTATTGAGGCACAGATCTGGGGAAGAGTACCAACACATTTCTGCAGGATTGAAGGTCCACAAGAACACAGTGGCCTCTATCATTCTTAAATGGAAGAAGTTTAGAACCGCCAAGACTCTTCCTAGAGCTAGCCGCCCGGCCAAACTGAGCAATCAGGGAGGTGACCAAGAACCTGATAGTCACTCTGACAGAGCTCCAGAGGTCCTCTGTGGAGATGGGAGAACCTTCCAGAAGAACAACCAGCTCTGCAGCACTCCAACAATCAGGCCTTTATGGTAGTTGCCATACGGAAGCCACTCCTCAGTAAAAGGTACATGACAGCCTGCTTGGAGTTTTCCAAAAGCAACCTCAGACCATGAGAAACAAGATTTTCTGGTCTGATAAAACCAAGATTGAACTCTTTGGCCTGAATACCAAGTGTCACATCTGGAGGAAATTTGGCACCATCCCTACGGTGAAGCATGGTGGTGGCAACATCATGCTTTGGAGATATTTCTCAGCAACAGGGATACTAGTCAGGATCAAGTGAAAGATGAACGGAGCAAAGTAGAGAGAGATCCTTGATGAAAACCTGCTCCACAGCGCTCAGGACATAAGACTGGGGCGAAGACAATGTAGGATCTGTTTCGGGACAAGTCTCTGAATGTCCTTGAGTGGCCTGAAAATAGCTGTGCAGCGATACTCCCCATCCAACCTGGCAGAGCATGAGAGGATCTGCAGAGAAGAATGGGAGAAAATCCCCAAATACAGGTGTGCTAAGCTCATAGCACCATATCCAAGAAGACTCGAGGCTGTAATCGCTGCCAAAGGTGGTTCAACAAAGGACTGAGTAAAGGGTCTGGAGTGGTAGGTTAGGTTATATGACTCTCGCTCTCATCCAACACTTCCCACACTGCCCCTACTCGGATGGTATCGCCCGTCCCAACCTTCGCGGCTACTCTTCCTCTTCCATCCTATCATCTCTTCTCTATGTCCCCTATCTCCAGGCCGGCTCGGTCCTCCCCTCCCGCCTCCGTGGCTTGAGGGTCTGGAGTGGTAGGTTAGGTTATATGACTGTGTGTATGTGTATTCCATGTGTAACACTGTGTTGTTGTTTGTGTCGGAATGCTTTGCTTCATCTTGGCCAGGTCTCAGTTGTAAATGAGAACTTGTTCTCAACTAACTTTAAATAAAGGTTAAATAAAAAATACATAAAAAAATGCCTGTTGATGGACCACAGAGTGGAGTAGTAAGCTAGGTTATGAGGACTGGGCTCTATCACAAGCTGGTCACATGATGAGTCTTCCCACATTCAGATGCATCAGATGGATGTTATTTAAGTGGGTATTATGTGTAGATTGATGACGGAAAAAATGATTTAATACATTTTAGAATAAGCCTGTAACGTAACAAAATGTGGAAAAAGTCAAGCTCTGAATACTTTCCGAATGCACTATTCAACTATATAGTTTAAATGGCACCAGGACAGAGTGTTACCAGTGGTGCATTGCGGCTGTTGTCAATATCGACGGGGCTGGGGGCGGTGGAGTACATGTAACTGAACAAACGCTCTATCTTCCTCAGGGGAACTCCGCCTCCTCGATCTGATATCTAGAAACAACAACAACAACGTTATAGATCTGATCCACTCTCGGTTCCTGCCGATCTTCCTGTTGTCTCCCCAAATATCATATTAGGACCTAGGAGGAAATCTATAGTAATACTGTACGTACTCATAGACAAATATACACATTCAACTGTCCACACTAGGCGTCTATGTCCCATGTTATTATTTCCAACCTGCATGTGTGGAAGGATGTTGGATGTGCATGCACAACCTTTTGTATGCTGGGAATGTAATGTGTCATGTCTCATTGTGATGGTGGACGGTAAATACTCTCTGAGCCTTTGTTTACCTTAATTGTTAGGTCCTCACTGCCCAGTGAGACTCGGACTTTGACCGGCGGGAGATGCAGGGCCATTTCATGAGTCTCCACTGTTGCTCTCATGGCGTTCTGGAAACAAAACAACCATTGCTTGAGAAAATGACAAAGTAATATGAATCAAATTGAGGTCATATAAATAAAAGTGACATAATAAGGACATGTTTGGTGTACCTTGAAGAGCTCAAACAGCATGTGGTAGAGATGGGAAGGAACATAGACAATACGAAGAGGCTGGTCAGGACCTTTGGCTGAGGAACACTGAGCATTACTCCAAATGACTCCAAACATGACTTAAGACTTATTGAAAATGTATAACATACACAACTGAGAGTAGAAGTTACTAGAAACCAAAAGTAACTTTCACATCGTATTGCAAATGCATAGCCATGCACAACTCAACTCAATAACCACTATCAAATTCAGAATTTACTCTTCTGCCAACCTAATCTCGTTACCAGCCACTTCTGATAGCCAGGGCCCAGTTTTTAAAAAGTTATCGTCTATATCGGATAGGATTCAATGCATATAAATATAATGGGAGTCCCCATTCAAGTCAACAATTTGTTCCTTCTATTCATTCTATTTTTATGCTTTGAATCCTATTCGATAGGGGAAATCCAGACAGATGACTTGGAAAAACTGGGCCCTGGGGACAAGGCTACTACCAACCAAGCCCATGAACAGACCTTGTTTTCCTTTTTTATGGCTCATTTAACATGGTGACTATTAAATAGCTGAATTTGGGTGAACTGAGGTTTATTATTAAGAGTTGGACTTGGACGCTTCCCTGAGAGAAATCTGCCCGGCGACAAGACTGAGCATGTAGCAAGGGTCTTGTTGCTGTTCTGTTCCACTGCTGCTGACTGGAGACAGATAAACTGCTGGGGATTGATTTGGTGCACATTGACCAAAGGAAAGCTATGATGAATCATTCATTCTAATGTGACTGTTCAACACCCCAATGTAATGTATTAGATGTAGGTGATGCTATTTTATGGCTGGGATGGATGTTTGAGCACCAAATGACATCTGGATTTGATCTAGTTTAGGCAAAGATGATTATTTGTCATGGTGCTATTGGCTATTATCCTGTTCATGCGACACATATAACCTACACAGGGGCGATACACAGGTATACATTCAATACTTATTGACTTCTATGTAACTGACATGAATGAATGGTTCTCTGTAGACATGGCTGCCTGTGGTTCAAAGTCTGTGTGCCTCAGATACAGAAAACACAATCTCTGAACACCACTAAATATCTCTGAACAACACTTACACAGTCTAGCCTGTGCAAACAAACACACACACTTAGCAAATTGCGCCCCAAATTGAGTAGACAAAGAGGAATTGAATGCGAGATCAAGAATACCCAACCCACTCGCAGATAAAAAAACTTAACTGAAACCTAGCCAATACTCAAATTACTCACAATGCAAATATGACCTTGCAGATTGTTTCTGTTAACCTAATCTTACATTTAATTGTTGGTCATTTAGCAGACTCTCTTATCCAGAGCAATTTACAGGAGCAATTAGGGTTAAGTGCCTTGCTCAAGAGCACATCAACAGATTTTTCACCAAGTTGGCTTGGGGATTCGGACCAGCGACCTTTAGGTAACTGGGCCGACGCTCTTAACTGCTAGGCTACCAACCCCCACTTGCTTCCCAAATTTGACTATTTTGGAAATAGGAGAACTAGAAACAGCTTCAAGATTATCTGGCCATTCTCCTTTCGATTGGCACAATACAAAATGTGACTGCATAATGTTATATCAAACAGACCTGACTCCAAATAGTATTTGAAAGATTTCAAATACGTTGTGCATTTGATTGAGCCCATCAGCAGTGCCAGCTGGGCTGGTTTATACTTCTGGGACTATTCTATTGGATCAATTGAGCCAGGCAAGTTCAACCAAGAGCAGCTACTAAAGCTCAATCAAGAGCAGCTAAAGTATTTGAAGGGAAACAAATACGACCTGAACCAAGGTCTGTAACCCTGTATAGAATGCGATTTACCGTTGACTTGTGTGAGGTCAATCTCTGGCGAGGTCAGGTAGTACTGTTCACAGAGCATCTTGGAGCTATCAAAGGCATCTGGGAACAGACAGACAAAACAAGACTAGGACTGTAGTACACTGACATTCAATCTAGTTACCATAACAACTAAATGTAATAACCGTTACAAAAGTAGAATAATAAACTAGACAAAATGACATGTAGCAACAGGGACAGGTGGAGAACCGTCTGTCTCTGTATCCATTTAAAAATGATTACGTTTACACACATCTTCTACTGTGTTTAAAATGACGGGAGAATTTATATTCTGTGCAGATCTCAAGGTGAAAAGGTTGCCTGGCTACCAATCCACATCGCTCTGGCCCAACGCCACGCCCACTAACGTTTTCCTCTCCAAGAGGAGTCTGGATTCTCCCTCCTTTGCAGCTTCTTCTTCAAAAGAGCGTCTGCTAAATGACTTAAATGTAAATGTAAATGTAAACCGTTCTGATTGGTCACAGAAACTGATGGGTTGGGCCAGAGCCGGCCTACACTAATCGTGAATTATGTTATTTTGATGTCAGCTCAAACGACTTCTAGGATGACATGTTCAGACATGTTCACAACCACCTACTGTAGCAGTGAGAAAGATGATGAGATTACTCCTGTAAATCAAGCTTGTTATCTCGGGACTAAGTATAGTGTGTGTTTGTGTGGCATGTTGTAGCTGATGAGGGACAGCACCTTTTACCACCTCCGTCACGTCGCAGTCAGGGTCGATGGTGCCAATGTGCTTGGGATGGGCGGGGTTGGCGCTTCCATCAAAGATGAGAGCTGAATAGATACATGAAACTCATGTGGTAATAACCACACCTGGATGCCGATTCAAAAACACGTCACAATGGTACTTTTGAGTATGGTATACAGTGCATTCGGAAAGTATTCAGACCCCTTCACATTTTCCACATTTTGTTAGGTTACAGACTTGGTCTAAAATTGCTTAAAATATATATATATATATATATATATATAAATAAAATCTAAATAAATACCTCATAATGACAAAGCGAAAACAAATGCATTGCATAAGTGTCATGGTTCCTCCGGGTACCAGAGGGCGGCAGAGACGCCCCCTAGAGACTTTGTTTGTTACCCAGGTGTTTCTTTTTATTTCATTATTGCTTCCCCTTTAAGAGAGGTGTTTTCTGTTCCCTTTTGTTAGCTCATGGATTTAGTTTCTTGTATGTCTCCCCCGTGTAGATTGAGTACTAGTGTTTATTGTTTTGGTTTTTGAGTTTCCTGTATTGTTCTGTTTATTTTTTCCAAGTAAAGTCTTTACGTTTTCTCAGGTCGCCGTTTCCTGGTCTGGTTCATTCTCTGTTCTTGGGTTCAACATTACCACATTACAATAAGTATTGAGACCCTTTGCTATGAGACTCGAAATTGAGCTCAGGTGAGCTCATTGATCATCCTTGAGATGTTTCTACAACTTGATTGGAGTCCACCTGTGATAAATTCAATTGATGTGACATGATTTGGAAAGACACAGTTGAAGTCGAAGGAATTGTCCGTATGGCTCCGAAACAGGATTGTGCCGAGGCACAGATCTGGGGAAGGGTACCAAAAATGGTCTACAGCATTAAGGTCCCCAAGAACACAGTGGCCTCTATCATTCTTAAATGGAAGAAGTTTGAAACCACCAAGACTCTTCCTAGAGCTAGCCAAACTGAGCAATCAGGGGAGAAGGGCCTTGTTCAGGGAGGTGACCAAGAACCCGATGGTCACCCTGACAGAGCTCCAGACTTCTTCTGTGGAGATGGGAGAACCTTCCAGAAGGACAACCATCTCTGCAACACACTAACAATCAGGTCTTTAAGGTAGAGTGGCCAGATGGAATCCACTCCTCGCTGAACGGCACAACAGCCCGCTTGGAATTTGCCAAAAGGACTCTCAGACCGTGAGAAACAAGATTCTCTTGTCTGATGAAACTAATATTGAACTCTTTGGCCTGAATGCCAAGCGTCACATCTGGAGGAAACCTGGCACCATCCCTAAGGTGAGGCATGGTGGTGGCAGCATCATGCTGTGAGGATGTTTTTCAGCAGCAGGGACTGGGAGACTAGTCAAGATCGAGGAAAAGATTAACAGAGTAACATAGGGAAAGATACTTGATGAAAACCTGCTCCAGAGCGCTCAGGACCCAAGACAACAACCCTAAGCACACAGCCAAGTCAACGCAGGATTGGCTTCGGGACAAGTATCTTAATGTCTTTGAGTGGCCCAGCCAGAGCCCGGACTTGAACCCGATTGAACATCTCTGGAGACCTGAAAATAGCTGTGCAGTGATGGTCCCCATCCAACCTGACAGAGGATCTGCAGAGAAGAATGGGAGAAACTCCCCAAATACAGGTGTGCCAGGAAGACTCGAGGCTGTAATCGCTGAGTAAAGGGTCTGAATAATTAAGTAAATGTGATATTTCATTATTACATTTTTTATTTATTTCTAAAAACCTGTTTTTGCTTTGGCATTATGTGGTATTGTGTGTAGATTTACGAGGGGAAAAAACAATTTAACCTATTTTAGAATAAGGCTGTAGCGTAAAAAGTCAAGGGGTCTGAATACTTTACGAATGCACTGTATATTAATATATTATTATAGTAATATGGTATACACTGAGTGTACAAAACATTACACCTGCTCTTTCCATGACTAAGACTGATCAGGTGAAAGCTATGATCCCTTATTGATGTCACTTGATAAATCCACTTCAATCAGTATAGATGAAGGGGAGGAGACAGGTTAAAGGAGGACTCTTAAGCCTTGAGACAATTGAGACATGGATTGCATATGTGTGCCATTCAGAGGATGAATGGACAAGACAAAAGATTTAAGTGCCTTTAAATGGGGTATGCCTGGCGCACCGGTTTGAGTGTGTCAAGAACATCAACACTGCTGGGTTTTTCACACTCAACAGTTTCCCGTGTGTATCAAGATAATCCACCACCCAAAGGACACCCAGCCAATTTGACATATTGGAGTCAGCATCCCTGTGGAAGGCTTTCAACACCTTATAGAGTCCATACCTCAGCTAATTGAGGCTGTTCTGAGGGAAAAGGGGGGGGGGTGCAACTCAATATTAGGGAGATGTTCCAAATGCTTGGTACCCTCAGTGTATATTTAGTATTGTATACTGACAGTGCTGGTTCATGATCATGCGTGTGGAGATGCGGCTCATGTAGAAGCGATCCAAGAAGTACTGGACGTTCTGATTGGTCACAGGGTCGGAGCCAAAGGCATCCTTGTACTCCACCACTCCCTGTGCCATGGTGGTAACCACGTTGTTGTGGCGGTTCCTGATGTTCACCAGCGTCTCAGTGAACCTGAGGGGAGACAGGACAGGAAAGGGGTTTTAATGCTGGGTCTTAGGTTCACAACTCGGCACATTCCAACATGCTACCATGAAAGGAACCTAAGATACGTAGATGGGTGGATAGATGTCAAACTTCATTCATTCATCATCCAGCCATCTATCTTTCCTTTCCTGAATGAACTATGACTCAGGTATCTAATTAGACGTGCTGAACAGTAGTAAGACAAGGCTACTACCTATCTGCTGGATGTGACTGTGTGTAATTGACTTACTTCTTCAGGATCTTTTTATCATCGGGCTCTTTCTCCAGGAAGCCCACTATCTCCATCAGACTTGTTGCATACCTGTATGAATACAACACAGAAGACTGGTTAGTTTACACAGGGAATCACTAATACATCAGGCTTTATAGGGCATTCATACAGTGTATTCTTAAAGCAGCCTCCAGTATCTATGTTGCACTAGTCTATGTGCTGGGGGGCTAGGGTCAGTCTGTTATATCTGGGGTAATTCTCCTTTCTTACCTGGTGACCTGTGTGAATCTATGTATGCTCCCTCTATCTCCCTCTTCCTCCCCTCTGGAGGACCTGAGCCCTATGACCATGCCTCAGGACTACCTGGCATGAGGACTCCTGGCTGTCCCCAGTCCACCTGGTCATGCTGCTGCTCCAGTTTCAACTGTCCTGCCTGCGGCTATGGAACCCTGACCTGTTCACCGGACGTGCTACCTTGTCCCAGACCTGCTGTTTTCAACTCTCTCTCTACCGCACCTGCTGTCACGACCTCTGAATGTTTGGCTATGAAAAGCCAACTGACATTTATTCCTGAGGTGCTGACCTGTTGCTCCCTCTACAAGTGATTATTATTTGACGCTACTGGTCATCTATGAACGTTTGTACATCTTGAAGAACAATCTGGCCTTAATGGCCATGTACTCTTAAAATCTCCACCCAGCACAGTCAGAAGAGGACTGACCACCCCTCAGTTCCTCTCTAGGTTTCTTCCTAAGTTCCTGCCTTCCTATGGAGTTTTTCCTAGCCACCGTGCTTCTACATCTGCATTGCTTGCTGTTTGGGGTTTAAGGATGGGTTTCTGTATAAGCACTTTGTGACATCTGATGTAAAAAGGGGTTTATAAATACATTTGATTTGATAGAGCATTCATTAAGCATTTATAAGAAATGTGCTTGGAAGTGTAGCAAGACATTTTCTTATGAATGAATGATTTCTGAAGTATCTACAAGCATAATAAAAGGTTATATTAATGCTTCATAAAAATGTAAAAGTTTCTTTCAAAGTGGGGCCGAAATAAAGGTCTTCATTGAATTCTGCCCTGAGAATGTGGCCAATAGAAGCCAAAAACCAGGGCACTTCTTTCCTTCAGCTAATCACTTTGGACTGTTCCATTCCTCGTTGACTCCTGGAGTTCCTCGTTGACTCCTGGCTTTCCACTGTTGGAAATCTCAGAATTCTATTTGGGAACGGCCTCTGACTCTCTTGTAGTGACCATGGAAACCACGGGTTGTGTTTATACATGCTATAATAACTAGGGCTACTTGTGACTGGAGATAGGGTGCCATTTGGGACACGCAGACTAGGCCTATTCCCTATATAGTGCACCACTTTTGACAAGAGCCATATGGTAAAAAAAAGTAGTGCACTAAATAGGGAATAGGGTGCCATTTGGGCCACCATGTTCCCTCCAATGTAAAAACATTCCTCACAATTTTCATCCTCTGAAAACCTGAATATTCTCTCTGTACAGCAAACCCTAAATACTTCTGACCTAGTGGAAGAAGGCCTCCTAAGTTAAACCAGTAAGCATTTTAGTAGCCTACTTATCAGCCTACTAGTTTGGTCAGAGGAGTCACTATTAAGGCCTGGTTAAGAGGCTGTGAAGCTGCAAGTTAAATTGTACTGACTTCAGTGATTTGCAGATAGTCAGGAAGGTAGGTGAGAGATCAGAGTGGCTGACTGTTTTCAAACCCTCTGTCCACCAATTGACCTTGAGCCCTCCCACTCTACTAACACAGCTGTTGCATTGGCTACATACTTTAACAGATACATTAGGCTAACTATCTTGAATTACAAAGTTTACCTGTAACATTTGTTGATGCCAGTCACCACTACCCAAGCGAAATAAACGCCAAATCAATATTGTTGATGGAAAAAGCCACTGCCTGGATATGAAAATAGCCTCAATAGAGTAGCAATGACATAGACAGCTACATTTAGACCCAGTTTATAAATATCTGCCGTACCATGACATTGCCAATAACGTTGGCACATACAGTATGGTTCTGTACTGGTCATCTATCACAGCGGTAGTGTCCCAAATGTTACCCTATTCCCAATATAGTGCACTACTTTTGACAAGGGCCTATAAGGCAAAAGTAGTGCACTATGTAGGAAATAGGGTGCATTTGGGATTAACATTTAGAGGTAGATCGATTATGATTTTTCAATGCTGATACCGATACCGATTATTGGAGGACCAAAAAAAAGCGGATACTCATTAAATCAGCCGATTGTTTTTATTTATTTGTAATAATGACAATTACAACAATACTGAATGAACATTTATTTTAACTTAATATAACACATCAATAAAATCAACGTAGCCTCAAATAAATAATGAAACATGTTCAATTTGGTTTAAATAATGCAAAAACAAAGTGTTGGAGAGGAAAGTAAAAGTGCAATATGTGCCATGTAAGAAAGCTAACATGGTAAGAAAGTCACCCTTGAAGCAGCGTTACCCATGCAGAGCAAGGGGAACAACCACTCCAAGTCTCAGAGCGAGTGACGTTTGAAACGCTATTAGCACGCACCCCGCTAACTAGCTAGCCATTTCACATTGGTTACACCAGCCTAATCTCGAGAGTTGATAGGCTTGAAGTCATAAACAGCTCAATGCTTGAAGCACAACGAAGAGCTGTTGGTAAAACACACAAAAGTGCTGTTTGAATGAATGCTTACGAGCCTGCTGCTGCCTACCACCCTTCAGTCAGACTGCTCTATCAAATCATAGAATTAGTTATAACATAATAACATACAGAAATACAAGCCTTAGGTCATTAATATGGTAGAATCTGGAAACTATCATCTCGAAAACAAGACGTTTATTCTTTCAGTGAAATACGGAATCGTTCTGTATTTTATCTAATGGGTGGCATCCATTAGTCTAAATATTCCTGTTACATTGCACAACCTTCAATGTTATGTCATAATTACGTAAAATTCTGCCAAATTAGGCGGCCCAAACTGTTGCATATACCCTGACTCTGCGTGCAATGAACACAAGAGAAGTGACACAATTTCACAAGGTTAATATTGCCTGCTAACCTGGATTTCTTTTAGCTAAATACGCAGGTTGCTTCTGTGTATTGATTTTAAGAAAGGCATTGATGTTTATGGTTAGGTACACATAGGAGCAACGATACGCACTGCATCGATTATATGCAACGCAGGACACGCTAGATAAACTAGTAATATCATCAACCATGTGTCGTTAACTAGTGATTATGATTGATTGTTTTTTATAAGAGAAGTTTAATGCTAGCTAGCAAATTACCTTGGCTTACTGCATTCACGTAACAGGCAGGCTCCTCGTGGAGTGCAATGTAATCAGGTGGTTAGAGCGTTGGACTAGTTAACTGTAAGGTTGCAAGATTGAATTCCCGAGCTGACAAGGTAAAAATCTGTCGTTCTGCCCCTGAACGAGGCGGTTAACCCACCGTTCCTAGGCCGTCATTGAAAATAACTGACCTGCCTAGTTAAATAAAGATTAAATAAAAGGTGTAAAAAATAAATAATAATAAATAAATAAATAAAAATCGTCCAAATCGGTGTCCAAAAATACCGATTTCTGATTGTTATGAAAACTTGAATTCGGCCCTAATTAATCGGCCATTCCGATTAATCGGTCGACCTCTACTAACAATAAGTTATTGCCCTATTGCCCTATGAACCCATTTACTTTCTATCTCTTTTTGATTTTTATTTTGTTTATACCTTCTGGAAACCTGCCTCACGCACTGTGATACGGAATCGCTATTACTTTTAATTTTAATTTTATTTTTATGACACACTCAAGAACCTCCAGACGCTAACCAGCTAACTAGCTACAAGCTATTTAATCATTGTTAGTTTTTTAAAACCTGGATAACACTCGCCAGCCCAGCTTCCCTGCCCATCCACCGCTGCCCCCTGGACACTGATCTCTTGCCTACATAGCTGACGCATGCTGGACTGTCCATTAATCACGGTACCCCATTCTGCTTGTTTGTTTATCTGTCGGCCCAGTTGCCTAGTCAACGCCATTTTACCTGCTGTTTGTTGTGCTAGCTGATTAGCCTCGCCTACTGTTTTTAGCTAGCTTTCCCAATTCAACACCTGTGATTACTGTATGCCTCGCTGTATGTCTCTCTCAAATGTCAATATGCCTTGTATACTGTTGTTCAGGTTAGTTATCATTGTTTTAGTTCACAATGGAGCCCCAAGATCCACTCTGCATACCCCTGTTACCTCCTTTGTCCCACCCCCCACACATGCGGTGACCTCACCCATTACAACCAGCATGTCCAGAGATACAACCTCTCTCATCATCACCCAGTGCCTGGGCTTACCTCCGCTGTACCCGCACCCCACCATACCCCTGTCTGCGCATTATGCCCTGAATATATTATACCATGCCCAGAAACCTGCTCCTCTTATCCTCTGCCCCCAACGCTCTAGGCGACCAGTTTTGATAGCCTTTAGCCGCACCCTCATACTACTCCTTCTCTGTTCCGCGGGTGATGTGGAGGTAAACCCAGGCCCTGCATGTCCCCAGGTACCCTCATTTGTTGACTTCTGTGATCGAAAAAGTCTTGGTTTTATGCATGTCAACATCAGAAGCCTCCTCCCTAAGTTTGTTTTACTCACTGCTTTAGCACAATCTGCTAACCCTGATGTCCTTGCCGTGTCTGAATCCTGGCTCAGGAAGGCCACCAAAAATTCAGAGATTTCCATACCCAACTATAACATCTTCCGTCAAGATAGAACTGCCAAAGGGGGCGGAGTCGCAGTCTACTGCAGAGATAGCCTGCAAAGTAATGTCATACTTTCCAGGTCCATACCCAAACAGTTTGAACTACTAATTTTGAAAATTACTCTCTCCAGAAACAAGTCTCTCACTGTTGCCGCCTGCTACCGACCCTCCTCAGCTCCCAGCTGTGCCCTGGACACCATTTGTGAATTGATCGCCCCCCATCTAGCTTCAGAGTTTGTTCTGTTAGGTGACCTAAACTGGGATATGCTTAACACCTCGGCAGTCCTACAATCTAAGCTAGATGCCCTCAATCTCACTCAAATCATCAAGGAACCCACCAGGTACAACCCTAACTCTGTAAACAAGGGCACCCTCATAGACGTCATCCTGACCAACTGGCCCTCCAAATATACCTCCGCTGTCTTCAACCAGGATCTCAGCGATCACTGCCTCATCGCCTGTATCCGCCACGGAGCCGCAGTCAAACGACCACCCCTCATCACTGTCAAACGCTTCCTAAAACACTTCTGTGAGCAGGCCTTTCTAATCGACCTGGCCCGGGTATCCTGGAAGGACATGGACCTCATCCCGTCAGTTGAGGATGCATGGTCATTCTTTAAAAGTAACTTCCTCACCATTTTAGATAAGCATGCTCCGTTCAAAAAATGCAGAACCAAGAACAGATACAGCCCTTGGTTCACTCCAGACCTGACTGCCCTCGACCAGCACAAAAACATCCTGTGGCGGACTGCAATAGCATCGAATAGCCCCCGTGATATGCAACTGTTCAGGGAAGTCAGGAACCAATACACGCAGTCAGTCAGGAAAGCTAAGGCCAGCTTCTTCAGGCAGAAGTTTGCATCCTGTAGCTCCAACTCCAAAAAGTTCTGGGACACTGTGAAGTCCATGGAGAACAAGAGCACCTCCTCCCAGCTGCCCACTGCACTGAGGCTAGGAAACACGGTCTCCACCGATAAATCCATGATTATCGAAAACTTCAATAAGCACTTCTCAACGGCTGGCCATGCCTTCCGCCTGGCTACTCCAACCTCGGCCAACAGCTCCGCCCCCCCCCGTAGTTCCTCACCCAAGCCTCTCCAGGTTCTCCTTTACCCAAATCCAGATAGCAGATGTTCTGAAAGAGCTGCAAAACCTGGACCCGTACAAATCAGCTGGGCTTGACAATCTGGACCCACTATTTCTGAAACTATCTGCCGCCATTGTCGCAACCCCTATTACCAGCCTGTTCAACCTCTCTTTCATATCGTCTGAGATCCCCAAGGATTGGAAAGCTGCCGCAGTCATCCCCCTCTTCAAAGGGGGAGACACCCTGGACCCAAACTGGTATAGACCTATATCCATCCTGCCCTGCCTATCTAAGGTCTTCGAAAGCCACGTCAACAAACAGGTCACTGACCATCTCGAATCCCACCGTACCTTCTCCGCTGTGCAATCTGGTTTCCGAGCCGGTCACGGGTGCACCTCAGCCACACTCAAGGTACTAAACGATATCATAACCGCCATCGATAAAAGACAGTACTGTGCAGCAGTCTTCATCGACCTCGCCAAGGCTTTCGACTCTGTCAATCACCATATTCTTATCGGCAGACTCAACAGCCTCGGTTTTTCGGATGACTGCCTTGCCTGGTTCACCAATTACTTTGCAGACAGAGTTCAGTGTGTCAAATCGGAGGGCATGCTGTCCGATCCTCTGGCAGTCTCTATGGGGGTGCCACAGGGTTCAATTCTCGGGCCGACTCTTTTCTCTGTATATATCAATGATGTTGCTCTTGCTGCGGGCGATTCCCTGATCCACCTCTACGCAGACGACACCATTCTATATACTTTTGGCCCATCATTGGACACTGTGCTATCAAACCTCCAAACGAGCTTCAATGCCATAGAGCACTCCTTCCGTGGCCTCCAACTGCTCTTAAACGCGAGTAAAACCAAATGCATGCTTTCCAACCGATCGCTGCCTGCACCCGCATGCCCGACTAGCATCACCACCCTGGATGGTTCCGACCTTGAATATGTGGACATCTATAAGTACCTAGGTGTCTGGCTAGACTGCAAACTCTCCTTCCAGACTCACATCAAACATCTCCAATCGAAAATCAAATCAAGAGTCTGCTTTCACTCACGCTGCCAAGCTTACCCTAGTAAAACTGACTATCCTACCGATCCTCGACTTCGGCGATGTCATCTACAAAATGGCTTCCAACACTCTACTCAGCAAACTGGAT
Organism: Oncorhynchus gorbuscha; assembly: GCF_021184085.1. NCBI lineage: Eukaryota > Metazoa > Chordata > Actinopteri > Salmoniformes > Salmonidae > Oncorhynchus > Oncorhynchus gorbuscha. The sequence goes on along the minus strand of NC_060181.1, from coordinate 19,109,244 downwards.
GCAGTCTATCACAGTGCCATCCGTTTTGTCACTAAAGCACCTTATACCACCCACCACTGCGACTTGTATGCTCTAGTCGGCTGGCCCTCACTACATATTCGTCGCCAGACCCACTGGCTCCAGGTCATCTACAAGTCCATGCTAGGTAAAGCTCCGCCTTATCTCAGTTCACTGGTCACGATGGCAACACCCCATCCGTAGCACGCGCTCCAGCAGGTGTATCTCACTGATCATCCCTAAAGCCAACACCTCATTTGGCCGCCTTTCGTTCCAGTACTCTGCTGCCTGTGACTGGAACGAATTGCAAAAATCGCTGAAGTTGGAGACTTTTATCTCCCTCACCAACTTCAAACATCAGCTATCCGAACAGCTAACCGATCGCTGCAGCTGTACATAGTCTATAGGTAAATAGCCCACCCATTTTCACCTACCTCATTCCCATACTGTTTTTATACTGTTTTTATTTATTTACTTTTCTGCTCTTTTGCACACCAATATCTCTACCTGTACATGACCATCTGATCATTTATCACTCCAGTGTTAATCTGCAAAATTGTATTATTCGCCTACCTCCTCATGCCTTTTGCACACATTGTATATAGACTACCCATTTTTTCTACTGTGTTATTGACTTGCTAATTGTTTACTCCATGTGTAACTCTGTGTTGTCTGTTCACACTGCTATGCTTTATCTTGGCCAGGTCGCAGTTGCAAATGAGAACTTGTTCTCAACTAGCCTACCTGGTTAAATAAAGGTGAAATAAAAATAAAAATAAATAAAACATTTCATAGGTTCAACTGACATGCCATTACATAGTAGTTATCTGATGGTTTTACCCATCTAGGAAATAGACAAATTCATTTCTTGAAAATGGTGAAGTAACATATCATAGATATCACTAGCACCATTTATTTTAGGAAAGTATGATGTTTCAATAAGAGAACACAATTGCAAGTAACCATTTTTCCAAATGACAAATCCCTCTGTCACTCACTCACTAATACAGACTTGATGCACATTGTCCATCATCCCAGAAAACCTAGACTCACTCCAATTTGCATACCGCCCCAACTTATCCACAGATGACGCAATCTCTATTGCACTCCACAAAACCCTTTCCCACCTGGACAAAAGGAACACCTACGTGAGAATTAGCTTAGTCCCCTTCTGTACTCCCTGTTCACCCATGACTGCGTGGCCAAGCCCGACTCCAATACCATCATTAAGTTTGCTGACGACACAACGGTGGTAGGCCTTATTACTGACAACGATGCGACAGCCTATTGGGAGGTCAGAAACCTGGCAGTGTCAAATCAAATCAAATTTTATTTGTCACATACACATGGTTAGTGTAAGGCCAGGACAACAACCTCTCCCTCAATGTGATCAAGACAAACGAGATGTTCGTGGACTATAGGAAAAGGAGGGCAGAGCATGCCATTTGTCATTGCGGCTACATTTCTGATGACCCTGTCTCACACGGCCCCCTGTTCCACTGTGATGATACATGACAATGTTCAAGGCACATTGTCTCTCTGTATACATGTGCAGCCTACCTGACAGACAGAGACCTGAGACACAGACAGCTGGCACCCTGCCTTGTAGGCTGCAAGCTATGCACTCATACCTCTCACTGGGCCAGAGTAGTTCAGTAAGATAGTTTACATGCTGGTGTGCCCGGCAGGATAATAACATCCTACAGAGTCTGTTGGAATAGGCAATATCACCTACAGTATATGGTTGTTCAAGATAAGGCATTTATCATATATATTTCAGACTAGCACAGAGAGTAGTGCTTGAATTGGGAAGAAGCTCACCGGAACCTCAAATGTTCTACAGCTTGAGTTCCTGCACCACTTAAAGAATATTAGCTCAAAAGTATTGTGGAGTTCCTTCACCTAAATAAAAACTGTACCGTCACCCAAAATGGGTACTGGCACCTATTTAAGTCCAATTCAAGCACTGGCAGAGAACAATGATCAAGTTCAATAATCAATATCAACAAAGGTGAGGTGAAAGGAGTCTAGCTAGCTGATGAATACTTCAACAGAGCGAACCATTTCCTCTGGCACAACAAACAGTGAACATCAACACCATACCATCTTAATCTCTAGCCTGCAGCTCAACCCCAAGGTAAGCTAGACTGGTCCCAGATCTACAGATAACTGACATGAGGGACACAAAGTGTATTGAAAGCAGGTGCTTCCACACAGGTGTGGTTCCTGAATTAATAAAGCAATTAACATCCCATCATGCTTAGGGTCATGTATAAAAATGCTGGGCAGGCCATTGGGCACTGAATAGTTTGATGAGCATGAAAATGATGTAAACCATATGCCATGGCTGTCTCAGTCAGATCTCAACCCAACTGAACACTTATGGGAGATTCTGGAGTGGCGCCTGAGATAGCTTTCTCCACCACCATCAACAAAACACCAAATGATGAGATTTATCTTGGAAAAATGGTGTCCTATCCCTCCAATAGAGTTCCAGACACTTGTAGAATATAATAGCCAATGTACAAGCTCTGTAGTAACTGTAGTGAGGGGTGGTATAACATCACTGTACCAGCTCTGTAGTAACTGTAGTGAGGGGTGGTATAACGTTACTGTACCTGCTCTGTAGTAACTGTACTAAGGGGTGGTATAAGATTACTGTACCTGCTCTGTAGTAAATGTAGTGAGGGGTGGTATAACGTCACTGTACCTGCTCTGTAGTAACTGTACTAAGGGGTGGTATAACATTACTGTACCTGCTCTGTAGTACCTATAGTGAGGGGTAGTATAACGTCACTGTACCTGCTCTGTAGTAACTGTAGTGAGGGGTGGTATAATGTTACTGTACCTGCTCTGTAGTAACTGTAGTGAGGGGTGTTATAACGTCACTGTACCTGCTCTGTAGTAACTGTAGTGAGGGGTGGAAAAACATTACTGTACCTGCTCTGTAGTAACTGTAGTGAGGGATGGTATAACATTACTGTACCTGCTCTGTAGTAACTGTAGTGAGGGGTGGTATAACGTTACTGTACCTGCTCTGTAGTAACTGTACTAAGGGGTGGTATAACATTACTGTACCTGCTCTGTAGTACCTATAGTGAGGGGTGGTATAACGTCACTGTACCTGCTCTGTAGTAACTGTAGTGAGGGGTGGTATAACGTCACTGTACCTGCTCTGTAGTAACTGTAGTGAGGGGTGTTATAACGTCACTGTACCTGCTCTGTAGTAACTGTAGTGAGGGGTGGTATGACGTCACTGTACCTGCTCTGTAGTAACTGTAGTGAGGGGTGGTATAACGTCACTGTACCTGCTCTGTAGTAACTGTAGTGAGGGGTGGAAAAACATTACTGTACCAGCTCTGTAGTAACTGTAGTGACGGGGTGCTGAGAAGCTTGTCAGGGAGGAAGTCAATCTCCTTCATGATGTTGGCCAGCCGGACAGGAAGCTCCTGACGAAGGAACACAAAGGACGTCTTCTCACAGGCATTGGCCGAGCCTGTAGTCACATGACAACACATCTGCGTTGTACTAATTGGGGGTATACCGTAGCAAAATGTTATGCAATGGAAAACAAGCGTTGGTTTCTCATTGGACCAGTTCAGGTAGTCCCTCCCCGTTTCAGTCCCAGAGATATCACAAGACAGGAGGTCATCCAGTACATATACTGTTGCGTAAATGTTTAAGACAATGTCAAGATCTTGAAATGATTTGTTTTGGCAGCTGTATTATGTCATGTTTTCACCCAAGAACATGGGTCAAGTGCCATCTAAGAGTAAAGCATGAACCGGGTATTTATTTCTCCTTGCTTTAATCCAAACCATCCCATCATTAGGGGTTTGATATCATTTCAAAGTATGTACATTTTGAACTACTGTACTGCAGTCATTCTCTAATATCAGGCATCAGGATAGAAGGGAAATATAATGGGAATCCCAGTCTGGTTAGTCAGCTACATCCTTTTACAGCAGTAACATGATAATGAAGAATAGAGCTGGAAAAATGTTAATCAAAGCTTCAGCAGAGAGTTCATCCCTGATCAGGGAGCACATACTGTACAGTACACTGGTCAGTGACAGCAGTGAATGCACCACAAACATGCTAGCTACTTTGATAAATGCAACCACTGGTACATGTTGTTCTATGGATTCAGAATAAACGTGGACAGTATTATTGTTTAGCCGTGTTATTGACAGGACAGGGATGAAAACTTACCAAAGTCTATGAATTGTTTCATTGACAGAGGCGAGGGGGAGAACTTGGAAAACCGATCCACTAGTGCTTGTTTAGGTATGGAGCTGTTCTTTAGCAAAAATTGCGTGAACTTCATGGTTGCAACAAATTCAAATTGAAGTCCCGAGACAGTCGGATTGTTGTGTCAGGCCAGGGTGCCCTTTCTTGTCATCAGCAGCAAGCTCCAGTCTCGCACGTTGAAGAAGATTGCTAAAGTTAGCTAGTTGACCATTGCTAGCCACCAAGGGCAATTAAAGGCGTTACATTGACATATTCAAAACCATTTACAATGAAACACAATACATTTCCCGAACAGTGCCCAATGTATTTTCATCTCATAAACGTTCAATAAACTACTTACAATATTTCAGGAATCACGAACGCTCCTCCCAAGACCGACCTCTATATTGTTAATGAAGTTTGGATTTGATTGGCATTGGCTTTGACCAATGAAAGAGCACTACGCTAGTTTTGGGGCGGGATTTTATCGGTTTTGATCTTAAATAATTGCCCAAACGCATCTCAGAAATAAATAAGCATTTGCGAACAGAAAAAACATCAAATCCAATTTACGTATTAATTATGATATTATATACCGGTATATATAAAAAATAAAAATAAAATGATTGGCAAATAAATCTAAGTCTGATACCCCAGCAGTGTCGCCATACACTTCTCTAAACGGCCTGTAGATGACGACATTGTAACAGCTAAAGTTAATTCAAAGCGACACATTGCACTGATAGGTGGAATTTCCTCCTCTCTTCCTGAGGGATGCTGCATCATGCACATGTTGTATCTTTTATTTAGGTCATCTGGCGCGAATATTCTTGATTTTAGCCAATGACAGTAATATCATCTGAACTGAAACGACCTCTTTTCACCATACATCCGAGGTTTGTTGGTTAAATATCATTAGAGGAGGATAAATAATGTGCTGATTTGCCGGGGGTGTAGCAGCCGTGACACAGCATCTTTCTTTGCAAGTGACACATCATCATCAGCATCCATAGGGAAAGAGAGATCAGGTATGACAAGTCTTTACGAGGAAATATAATTATTTATTGCATACATTTGTAGCCTGTGTATCATTTGTGCTCGTGTAATTGCTATATTGCTGGGTGTTTCTCTGTATGGCTTTGGATCGTGGGAAGAAGAGGCGCATTGAAAAATGACGTAACGTTAATTGCTAACAATACCCCATTTATAATTACCTATACGTGGTGTGTTAAAGGGGAAACCGCAATTTTCTCCACTCCTAATGGGTACAGTAGTGGCATCTTATGCATTGCCAATTGCTACCAACTGCGTCTGTTCCTTTGAATTGTATTGTTTTGTGTGTATTTCAATAAAGTGTTTCTTTATTTTATCCTCAACTTTTGTTCATTACCTATTTTATTCGGCTGTATTCCCTCCTGTCTGCTTAGCCCAGCAGGATTCTCAATGATGCTATTTACATCACACAACTGTACTACAAAAATACAGTTCCAAGTGTTTCAAATCCAAATCTGGCAGTTGTGGGAGTATCAACTTGATACAATGCCTTCCTTATGGTGTCATTGTCCTTTTACTACAATTCAATATTCAGATCTTGAATTGTTACCAAATTATCTAACCCTTGCCCTTGGTGATGCCTTCAAGTGAAGTATGATTATTTTGTATTGACCCTACCACAATACATTGATATGGAGATGTAGGGAGATGATGGACTTATTTATTCCCTGAATTGTTATGGATTATGGATCATGTTACAGGCCAAACAGGAAGGAACTTAATGACCCAGGGCCACACCCAGTAGCAGTTCTCTAGTGTTGAAGGTACATTGCATGCTGTGTGACATTCCTTTTTTCCCAGCTCAATAGGAAACAATGGCAGACAAAAGTGACATAAAAGCCGAGCTAGAGCGCAAAAAGCAGCGCCTAGCTCAGATCAGGGAGGAGAAGAAGAGGAAGGAGGAGGAAAGGAAAAAGAAAGAGGTAAGATGGGGAAAAAAGTGAGTAGACACACTGTCATGCTCATCCCTGTCTGTCCGACTTGACCTGAGCCATAGACCTCATGCTAATATCCTATTACAAAGCTAATATACTGTGTGTGTGTGTGTGTGTGTGTGTGTGTGTGTGTGTGTGTGTGTGTGTGTGTGTGTGTGTGTGTGTGTGTGTGTGTGTGTGTGTGTGTGTGTGTGTGTGTGTGTGTGTGTGTGTGTGTGTGTGGTTAGCGCATTGGACTAGTAACTGAAAGGTTGCAAAATCAAATCCCCGAGCTGACAAGGTAAAAATCTGTCATTCTGCCCCTGAACAAGGCAGTTAACCCACTGTTCCTACGCCGTCATTGAAAATATGACTTTATTCTTAACTGCCTTGCCTAGTTAAATAAAGGTAAAATAAAAATATACACCACCTGCTCTTTCCATGACAGACTGACCAGATGAATCCAGGTAAAATCTATGGACCCTTATTGATGTCATTTCAATCAGTGTAGATGAAGGGGAGGAGACAGGTTCAATAATGATTTTTAAGCCTTGAGACAATTATGACATGGATTGTGTATGTGTGCCATTCAGAGGGTGAATGGGTGAGACAATATACTTAAGTGCCTGTGATAGGGGTATGGTAGTAGGTGCCAGGTGTTTGTGTCAAGAACGGCAATGCTGCTGGGTTTTTCACACTCAACAGATTTGAGTTTTTATCAAGAATGGTCCACCACCCAAAGGACATCCAGCCAACTTGACACAAATGTGGGAAGCATTGGACTCAACATGGGCCAGCATCCCTGTGGAACGCTTTCGACACCTTGTAGAGTCTATGCCCTGACGAATCGAGGCTGTTCTGAGGGAAAAAAGGGTGTGTGTAACTCAATATTAGGAAGGTGTTCCTAATGTTTGGTATACTCAGAGTATGTGTGTGTGTGTGTGTACAGACAGAGACGCAGCAGAAGGCTGAAGCTGCCCCAGTGGACTCCGACTTGGACCGGAAGCGCAGAGAGACTGAGGCCCTTCTACAGAGCATCGGCATCTCCCCAGAACCCCCACTAGGTACACAGACACATACACTGCACAACTCAAATTAGTTAGGGAAGAGCTCCTCAAACAAAGCTACAGTTAGCGTTTCTGTGGGGTAGAAACCATAGAAATGAGAATGAATAGAAAGGGCATCTCCATTCAAGTCAATGATGGCATAATGGGTAGACTGGCAGCCATTTTGAGTGTACCCATGCCAGGAAGTAAAATCAAGATGTTTACCCTTCAATCTGTGCTGTGATTGGTTGAGTCAACTCAACTGAAATGACAAAAAATACATTCCATTTCATGAGCCACATTAGTTAGCATCATTTGAATGAACATTCTACATTACCATGGCAATCCAGCATCAGTTGATGCAGTATAACATTCCAAAAATGATTGGAAATGTTATACTGTGGAAATGATTGCGTCACAATACCAGGCAGCCATTCTGAGTGTATCCATGAATTTACGAGTCAATTACCAGCGTTAGAGCTTCCAAGTCCGTTCTATTCAATCTTATTTCTATGGCAGAAACTGTCATCATATAAACTCAGCAAAAAAATCATTCATAATACTCCAAATAACTTCACAGATCTTCATAGTAAAGTGTTTAAACACTGTTTCCCATGCTTGTTCAATGAACCATAAACAATGAATGAACATGCACCTGTGGAACGGTCATCAAGACACTAACAGCTTACAGACGGTAGGCAATTAAGGTCACAGTTATGAAAGGACACTTAGGACACTAAAGAGGCCTTTCTACTGACTCTGAAAAACACCAAAAGAAAGATGCCCAGGGTCCCAGCTCATCTGCGTGAACGTGCCTTAGGCATGTTGCAAGGAGGCATGAGGACTGAAGATGTGCCAGGGCAATGAATTGCAATGTCCGTACTGTGGGGGGTTTGTAGGCCTGTTGTAAGGCAGGTCCTCACGAGACATCACCGACAACAACGTCGCCTATGGGCACAAACCCACCGTCGCTGGACCAGACAGGACTGGCAAAAAGTGCTTTTCACTGACGAGTTGCGGTTTTGTCTCACCGGGGGTGATGGTCAGATTTGCGTTTATCGTCGAAGGAATGAGCTTTACACCGAGGCCTGTACTCTGAAGCGGGATCGATTTGGAGGTGGAGGGTCCATCATGGTCTGGGGCGGTATGTCACAGCATCATCGGACTGAGCTTGTTGTCATTGCAGGCAATCTCAACGCTGTGCGTTACAGGGAAGACATCCTCCTCCCTCATGTGGTACCCTTCCTGCAGGCTCATCCTGACATGACCCTCCAGCATAACAATGCCACCAGCCATACTGCTCGTTCTGCGCGTTATTTCCTGCAAGACAGGAATGTCAGTGTTCTTCCATAGCCAGGTTAGAGCCCGGATCTAAATCCCATTGAGCACGTCTGGGACCTGTTGGATCGGAGGGTGAAGGCTAAGGCCATTCCCCCCAGAAATGTCTGGGAACTTGCAGGTGCCTTGGTGGAAGAATGGGCTAGCATCTCACAGCAAGAACTGGCAAATCTGTTGCAGTCCATGAGGAGGAGATGCACTGCAGTACTTAATGCAGCTGTTGGCCACGCCAGATACTGATGGTTACTTTTGATTTTGACCCCCCCTTTGTTCAGGGACACATTATTCCATTTCTGTTAGTCACATGTCTGTGGAACTTGTTCAGTTTATGTCTCAGTTGTTGAATCTTGTTATGTTTATACAAATATTTACACATGTTAAGTTTGCTGAAAATAAACACAGTTGACAGTGAGAGGACCTTTCTTTTTTTGCTGAGTTTATATGGTGAGCTGTAATGGAACAAACATACACTACCGTTCAAAAGTTTGGGGTCACTTAGAAATGTCCTTGTTTTTGAAAGAAAAGCACATTTTTTTGTCCATTAAAATAACATCAAAATAACACCATCACTCCTGTGTTCCAATGGCACGTTGTGTTAGCTAATCCAAGTGTATAATTTTAAAAGGCTAATTGATCATTAGAAAATCATTTTGCAATTATGTTATCACAGCTGAAATTAATTAAAGAAGCAATAAAACTGGCCTTCTTTAGACTAGTTGAGAATCTGGAGCATCAGCGTTTGTTGGTTTGATTACAGGCTCAAAATGGCCAGAAACAAAGACCTTTCTTCTGAAACTCGTCCATCTATTCTTGTTCTAAGAAGTGAAGGCTATTCCATGCGGGAAATGGCCAAGAAACTGAATATCTCGTACAACACTGTGTACAACTCCCTTCACAAACAGAGGAAGATTGGAAAAAAGTGTTATGGACAGACGAACCGTAAGTTTTAGGTGTTTGGATCACAAAGAAGAACATTCGTGAGATGCAGACATTTTTTAAAGATGCTGGGGGAGTGCTTGACACTATCTGTCAAGCATGGTAGAGGCATTGTGATGGTCTGGGGGTGTCCCATTATACCATCATACGTACCCACCCTAGTCACACTCTGACCTAACCAAAATATAAAGAAAACAGAGATATCTCAGGTCAGGGCATGACAGGGGTGCTTTGGTGGTGGTAAAGTGGGAGATTTGTACAGGGTAAAAGGGATCTTGAAGGAAGGCTATCACTCCATTTTGCAACGCCATGCCATACCCTGTGGACGGCACTTAATTGGAGCCAATTTCTTCCTACAACAGGACAATGACCCAAAGCACTGCTCCAAACTATGCAATAACTATGTAGGGAAGAAGCAGTCAGCTAGTATTAGGTCTATAATGGAGTGGCCAGCACAGTCACCGGATCTCAACCCTATTGAATTGCTATGGGAGCAGCTTGACCGTACTGTAGGTAAGAGGTGCCCATCATGCCAATCCAACTTGTGGGAGGTGCTTCAGGAAGCATGGGGTGAAATCTCTTCAGATTACCTCACCAAATTGACAACTAGAATGCCAAAGGTCTGCAAGGCTGTAATTGCTGCAAATGGAGGATTCTTTGATGAAAGCAAAGTTTGAAGGACACAATTATTGTTTCAATTAAAAATAATTATTTATAACCTTTGCCTTGCAAAAGTATTCATCCAGCAGAGCTGGGCTTTACAGAAGAGTGTCCAGAAAAAAAGCCATTGCTTAAAGAAAAAAAAAGAAAACACCTTTGGTGTTCACCTAAAGGCATGTGTGAGACTCCCCATACATATGGAAGAAGGTACTCTGGTCAGATGAGACTAAAATTGAGCTTTTTGGCCATCAAGGAAAATGCTATGTCTGGCGCAAACCCAACACCCAGCATCACCCCGAGAACACCATCCCCACAGTGAAGCATGGTGGTGGCAGCATCATGCTGTGGTGATGTTTTTCATTGGCAGGGACTTTGAAACGGGTCAGAATTGAAGGAATGATGGATGGTGCTAAATACAGGGGAATTCTTGAGGGAAACCTGTTTCAGTCTTCCAGAGATTTGAGACTGGGATGGAGTTTCACCTTCCAGCAGGACAATGACCCTAAGCATACTGCTAAAGCAACACTCAAGTGGTTTAAGGGGAAACATTTAAATGTCTTGGAATGGCCTAGTCAAAGCCCAGACCTCAATCCATTTGAGAATCTGTGGTATGACTTAAAGATTGCTTTACACTAGCGGAACCCATCCAACTTGAAGGAGCTGGAGCAGTTTTGCCTTGAAGAATGGGCAAAAATCCCAGTGGCTAGATGTGCCAAGCTTATAGCGACATACCACAAGAGACTGGCAGCTGTAATTGCTGCAAAAAGTGTCTCTACAATGTATTTGCTTTGGGGGGTGAATAGTTTTGCACGTATGCAAGTTTTCTGTTTTTTGTCTTATTTCTTGTTTGTTTCACAATAAAACATATTTTGCATCTTCAAAGTGGTAGACATGTTGTGTAAACCAAATGATACAAACCCCTCAAAAATCCATTTTAATTCCAGGTTGTAGGGCAACAAATAGGAAAAATGCCAAGGAGGTGAATACATTCGCAAGCCACTGTAATTCCTATTCATTTTGCAACTCATTTCATGTATGTTTTCATGGAAACAAGGGCATTTCTAAGTGACCCCAAACTTTTGAACGCTAGTGTATGTTCTGTTCTTTTATCTACAGTATGTGTGCTTGCAGTATGTGTGCTTGCAGTATGTGTGCTTGCAGTATGTGTGCTTGCTACTGTTGCATGTAACAGGAGTGTGAATTTGCTGTTTTACTTTTACACATCTCAAATATCATTTTTTGTGTGTTTGTTTTTTTACACATGATCATTACTTGTTTCTCATTATTTGTTTCTCCAATCCAATTTTCTATTTCCTCACAATGTCTATTGAAAAATAAATTAAAATATTTTTGAATTCACATGTGAGAAAATCTTAAAATGTCATACCATTCATTTAATTTCTGTGACATTTCGCACTCAATCATGTTATGCACATTCTCTCAAATATTATTTCTAACAATTTCATACCTTTCCCATTTCATCTGAACTTCCCCATGTTTTTGGTGTTTAATGTATTTCCTCATCTGTGGTACTACATGAACCTAAATGGGTTCTTTGGCTGACCCCATAAGATAATCCTTTGAATAACCTTTTTTGGTTCCAGGTAGAACTCTTTCCACAGAGGGTTCTACATGGAACCCAAAATGGTTCTACCTGGAACCAAGAAGGGTTCTCCTTTGGGGACAGCCGAATAACCTTTTGGAATCCTTCTCTCTAAGAGTGTAGTATTTTATGAGCCCTTTATCTATGCACAGGAGTTTCCAAAAAACAATGATATTGAGGTGGAGTTGTTGTATGCAAATAAATGTGAACATCCACATTTTCACATTGAAATTATGGGCTTAATAACAACAGTTGAAAACATACTGTATCTCACTACCAACATACTGTACGTTTAATAAGGTATTTGTCACTGTTCTCTAGTGGTACAATATTGTAACAACACCCTGATCGCAACATGACCTTGTGGTTGTTGTACAACAGTGGCTTTTGCAATGAAACCTTCCAATGACCAATGAAAGCCATGATTGCTTTGACTTGAATGGTAAATGAGGAATCCATTTGACTTTCTGTCCCCTTTGTGTTTTCATTTGATCATTCTTTTTTATCACTCATTTGCTTTCAACCATTTCACCCTGTTTTTTCTTTCGGCCACCCTCTGCCTCTGGCATTGCTTGGGTTGACCAGTCCATCCGCTGCAGCCTTTAATGTTGGATACGTGTTATTTTCATTATTTAGTCCCGAACCCCATGTCCCCATCCAAATCAGTGAGCCGACACAGCACCCCCAGTGAGACGGGAAGTCAGGACTCAGCCGATGGGGCCACAGCCGGCAGGTAGGCAGCCATTTTGTTTATATGACTGTTATTATACTTTATTATAACATATGGTTGAGTTGGAGTTACTAACCCAGAGTAAGACCAGGGCAAGAGCAACTGGAATATTGCTGAGATGATAATATGAGTATGATGCTTATCATCCAATACATCAGGGATGTTCTCTGAAATATTATCATTGACTGTTTAGATTCAGTAGTAATACATTTGTCATGAAAAGTACTATATCAAATCAACATATTATTATTACTGTAGTATTACTGTAGTATTACTATAGTATTCATGTAGTATTCTAGTGGCCCTTTGGCTGTGTTCCCTGGCTTAAAGGAGTGCTACATGAAAAATGCATCATATGATGCATCAAGGCAAGTCTTTGCTCAACTAAAAGTGCTTTACCTTGACTGCTGACATGCACCATTTTGGGAGATTTTATTTGAACTAATGGTCAAACATTTGTTAGAGTAATATTCCTTTAATGACATGGTGGTTGTAGTTAAGTGACAAAACACTATAAGCATACAGTTTATCTATGCGTCTAGCTCTCTCACATACCTCTCTTTGTCTCTTTGTATGGGATCTGCAGGTATAGGTAAGGACCAATGTCAGTGAGGGTTGTTGTTGGATGTTGTGTCTTGTTGCTGTGGGTTTTGATACACTGTGTACTGTCATTTATCTCATTCTATCATGACATAAGCACAACTCACACTAAACTGTGTTATGTGAATATCAATCAGACTCAGATTTGTTTTACCATATCAAAACTCTCCCAACTTACTTTAGTTTTAAGGTATTTTAAACCCAAATCCTAATTTTTTGGGAAAGATAGTTCTTCAAATGATAACTTTTCAGAGAGCATCCTTGGTGAGCCACAAAATGTCCTGTACATGCTAGAATGCTCTGTAGATATCAACTTGATGCACATAATTCAACTCTCACTTCTCTGAAGAACATGGCCTCCAGGCTAACATAGCCTCCAGGCTAACATAGCCTCCAGGCTAACATAGCCTCCAGGCTAACATAGCCTCCAGGCTAACATAGCCTCCAAGCTATGCTCCCAGGCGTCATGCTGTGGCACTGCTGCAACCCATGTGTCATACATGCTTATGTGTCATCATACAGTAGCTGACGTTCATCTCATTCTCACACACCAAACCAGCACTGATGACTAAATGCGACTGTGTGTTATCTGTCAGATATCTGACACTGAGAAGGACCCCCAGAACCGCAATAGAGTACAATCCCCCTCAAGAATTGAACTCTATTGTCCCCATCAGGCATGATGTGTTGGTCATCGACGGTGTCCCATGTTGAGTGTGTTCATTTATGACTGTGTCCCCTCTCAGGTCAGGTTTGTCTGGCGTTAGTAAGCATCAGGCACAGGCTCAGAGCGACAGGTAAGCATTTTCTACTCAGAGCAAGGAATGCTCAAGCCCAAGTTTTTCACCCACAGACAGGACACACAAACAGACAGACAGACAGACAGACAGACAGACAGACAGACAGACAGACAGACAGACAGACAGACAGACAGACAGACAGACAGACAGACAGACAGACAGACAGACAGACAGACAGACAGACAGACAGACAGACAGACAGACAGACAGACAGACAGACAGACAGACAGACAGACAGACAGACAGACAGACAGACAGACAGACAGACAGACAGAGTGATACAAATAGACAGTGAATGTTATGGCAGGTGTTTTTCTGTCAGGCATAAAAAGCTGCAAAGGGTTGTTCTTTCCCTCATGGGTGACTGCTGCCTGACACCTGCTGTTTCCCTAAACCACTGGCTTGAAAGATTTCCACTCGCATGATTCAATAGAAGTCATTTCTCTGTGACAGATCTGACAAAACAGTCTTTTAGGGTGTCATCCCAGTTAAGACAGTCGGGTCGAATGACGTGGTTGACGCTTTACCGCGCTCTACTAGCATTGTGCATCTGTTAAAGTGGTAATGGGCATGTTCACCATTCCTGAAAGGTACCATTGAGAAGTGGTACGCCGGTCAAAAATGCTAGCTACCCTGTCACAATTTGCACTTTGGGAGATGACTTTAGAGAAAGCTCCAGTTTGTTTATAAGCCACCCTGAATGATTGCCCCACAAACAAAAGCAAGCACAGCTTTATCACTAAGCATATACTGTATAAACAGAATATATTCTTAATACATGACATATGGGTGTTCTATATGTCATAGAACTGCTTTCATACAGTATACTGAATGTGATTGTGTACAGGTATTGTGACTTGTGTATACTGTATGTGAAGATGCATACATTGTGTGCTGGTTCAATGTCCTGTATTGTTGGCACAAACTGGCATATATGAAATATGTAAATACAACATATCTGGTTTGTAAAGCTATATATATGAAATATGTAAATACAACATATCTGTTTGTGAAGCTATATATTTGAAATATTTAAATACAACATAACAGTTTGTAAAGCTATATATATATATATATATATATATATATATATATATATATATATATATATATGTATATATGTATATGAAATATGTAAATACAACATATCTGTTTGTAAAGCTATATATATGAAATATGTAAATACAACATATCTGTTTGTAAAGCTATATATATGAAATATTTAAATACAACATATCTGTTTGTAAAGCTATATATATGAAATATGTAAATACAACATATCTGTTTGTAAAGCTATATATATAAATATGTAAATACAACATATCTGTTTGTAAATATATATGAAATATGTAAATACAACATATCTGTTTGTGAAGCTATATATTTGAAATATTTAAATACAACATATCTGTTTGTAAAGCTATATATATATAAATATGAAATAAAATACAACATATCTGTTTGTAAAGCTATATATATGAAATATGTAAATACAACATATCTGTTTGTAAGCTATATATATGAAATATGTAAATACAACATATCTGTTTGTAAAGCTATATATATGAAATATGTAAATACAACATATCTGTTTGTAAAGCTATATATATGAAATATGTAAATACAACATATCTGTTTGTAAAGCTATATATATGAAATATGTAAATACAACATATCTGTTTGTAAAGCTATATATATGAAATATGTAAATACAACATATCTGTTTGTAAAGCTATATATATGAAATATGTAAATACAACATATCTGTTTGTAAAGCTATATATATGAAATATGTAAATACAACATATCTGTTTGTAAAGCTATATATATGAAATATGTAAATACAACATATCTGTTTGTAAAGCTATATATATGAAATATGTAAATACAACATATCTGTTTGTAAAGCTTTATATATGAAATATGTAAATACAACATATCTGTTTGTGAAATATATTTGAAATATAAATCTGTTTGTAAAGCTATATATATATATGTATATGAAATATGTAAATACAACATATCTGTTTGTGAAGCTATATATATGAAATATGTAAATACAACATATCTGTTTGTGAAGCTATATATATGAAATATGTAAATACAACATATCTGTTTGTAAAGCTATATATATGAAATATGTAAATACAACTATATATATGAAATATGTAAATACAACATATCTGTTTGTAAAGCTATATATATGAAATATGTAAATATATCTGAAAGCTATATATATGAAATATGTAAATACAACATATCTGTTTGTAAAGCTATATATATGAAATATGTAAATACAACATATCTGTTTGTAAAGCTATATATATGAAATATGTAAATACAACATATCTGTTTGTAAAGCTATATATATGAAATATGTAAATACAACATATCTGTTTGTAAAGCTATATATATGAAATATGTAAATACAACATATCTGTTTGTAAAGCTATATATATGAAATATGTAAATACAACATATCTGTTTGTAAAGCTATATATATGAAATATGTAAATACAACATATCTGTTTGTAAAGCTATATATATGAAATATGTAAATACAACATATCTGTTTGTAAAGCTATATATATGAAATATGTAAATACAACATATCTGTTTGTAAAGCTATATATATGAAATATGTAAATACAACATATCTGTTTGTAAAGCTATATATATGAAATATGTAAATACAACATATCTGTTTGTAAAGCTATATATATGAAATATGTAAATACAACATATCTGTTTGTAAATATATATGAAATATGTAAATACAACATATCTGTTTGTGAAGCTATATATATGAAATATGTAAATACAACATATCTGTTTGTAAAGCTATATATATGAAATATGTAAATACAACATATCTGTTTGTAAAGCTATATATATATATATATATGTATATGAAATATGTAAATACAACATATCTGTTTGTAAAGCTATATATATGAAATATGTAAATACAACATATCTGTTTGTAAAGCTATATATATGAAATATGTAAATACAACATATCTGTTTGTAAAGCTATATATATGAAATATGTAAATACAACATATCTGTTTGTAAAGCTATATATATGAAATATGTAAATACAACATATCTGTTTGTAAAGCTATATATTTGAAATATGTAAATACAACATATCTGTTTGTAAAGCTATATATATGAAATATGTAAATACAACATATCTGTTTGTGAAGCTATATATATGAAATATGTAAATACAACATATCTGTTTGTAAAGCTATATATATGAAATATGTAAATACAACATATCTGTTTGTAAAGCTATATATATATATATATATATATATATATATATATATATATATGTATATGAAATATGTAAATACAACATATCTGTTTGTAAAGCTATATATATATATGTATATGAAATATGTAAATACAACATATCTGTTTGTGAAGCTATATATTTGAAATATGTAAATACAACATATCTGTTTGTAAAGCTATATATATGAAATATGTAAATACAACATATCTGTTTGTAAAGCTATATATATGAAATATGTAAATACAACATATCTGTTTGTGAAGCTATATATTTGAAATATGTAAATACAACATATCTGTTTGTAAAGCTATATATATGAAATATGTAAATACAACATATCTGTTTGTAAAGCTATATATTTGAAATATGTAAATACAACATATCTGTTTGTAAAGCTATATATATGAAATATGTAAATACAACATATCTGTTTGTAAAGCTATATATATGAAATATGTAAATACAACATATCTGTTTGTAAAGCTATATATATGAAATATGTAAATACAACATATCTGTTTGTAAAGCTATATATATGAAATATGTAAATACAACATATCTGTTTGTAAAGCTATATATATGAAATATGTAAATACAACATATCTGTTTGTAAAGCTATATATATATATATATATATATATGAAATATGTAAATACAACATATCTGTTTGTGAAGCTATATATATGAAATATGTAAATACAACATATCTGTTTGTAAAGCTATATATATGAAATATGTAAATACAACATATCTGTTTGTAAAGCTATATATATGAAATATGTAAATACAACATATCTGTTTGTAAAGCTATATATATGAAATATGTAAATACAACATATCTGTTTGTAAAGCTATATATTTGAAATATGTAAATACAACATATCTGTTTGTAAAGCTATATATATGAAATATGTAAATACAACATATCTGTTTGTGAAGCTATATATTTGAAATATGTAAATACAACATATCTGTTTGTAAAGCTATATATATGAAATATGTAAATACAACATATCTGTTTGTAAAGCTATATATATATATATATATATATATATGTAAAATACAACATATCTGTTTGTGAAGCTATATATTTGAAATATGTAAATACAACATATCTGTTTGTAAAGCTATATATATGAAATATGTAAATACAACATATCTGTTTGTAAAGCTATATATGAAATATGTAAATACAACATATCTGTTTGTGAAGCTATATATTTGAAATATGTAAATACAACATATCTGTTTGTAAAGCTATATATATAATATGTAAATACAACATATCTGTTTGTAAAGCTATATATATATATATATATATATATATGTATATGAAATATGTAAATACAACATATCTGTTTGTGAAGCTATATATTTGAAATACAACATATCTGTTTGTAAATACAATATATCAACATATCTGTTTGTGAAGCTATATATTTGAAATATGTAAATACAACATATCTGTTTGTAAAGCTATATATATATATATATATATATATATATATATATATGTATATGAAATATGTAAATACAACATATCTGTTTGTAAAGCTATATATTTGAAATATGTAAATACAACATATCTGTTTGTGAAGCTATATATATGAAATATGTAAATACAACATATCTGTTTGTAAAGCTATATATATGAAATATGTAAATACAACATATCTGTTTGTAAAGCTATATATATGAAATATGTAAATACAACATATCTGTTTGTAAAGCTATATTCAGTAACAGTCAAAAGTTTGGACACACCTAGTCATTCAAGGGTTTTTCTTTATTTGTACCTTTACATTGTAGAATAATAGTGAAGAAGACGTCAAAACTATGAAATAACATGTAGTAACCAAAAAAGTGTTAAACAAATCCAAATATATTTTAGATTCTTCAAAGGAAACACCCTTTGCCTTGATTACAGCTTTGCACACTCTTGGCATTCTCTCAACCAGCTTCACTTGCTTTTCTGACAGTCTTGAAGAGTTACCACATATGCTGAGCACTTGTTGGCTGCTTTTCCTTCACTCTGCGATCCAACTCATCCCAAACCATCTCAATTGGGTTGAGGTCGGGTGATTGTGGAGGCCAGGTCATCTGATGCCGCACTCAGCCTGGAGGTGTGTTGGGTCGTTGTCCTGTTAAAAAACAAATGATAGTCCCACTAAGCGCAAACCAGATGGTATATGCTGTGGTAGCCATGCTGGTTAAGTGTGCCCTGAATTCTAAATAAATCTCAGACAGTGTCACCAGCAAAGCACCCCCACACCATCACACCTCCTCCTCCATGCTTCATGGTGGGAACCACACATGCAGAGATCATTTGTTCACCTACTCGAGACACGGCGTATGGAACCAAAAATCTCAAATTTGGACTCATCAGATCAAAGGACAGATTTCCACCGGTCTAATGTCCATTGCTCTTGTTTCTTGGCCCAAACAAGTCTCTTCTTCTTAGTGGTCTCCTTTAGTAGTGGTTTCTTTGCAGCAATTCGACCATGAGGGCCTGATTCACACAGTCTCCTCTGAACAGTTCATGTTGAGATGTGTCTGTCACTTGAACTTTGTGGAGCATTTATTTGCGCTGCAATTTCTGAGGCTGGTAACGCTAATGAACTTATCCTCTGCAGCAGAGGTAACTCTGGGTCTAAATTTCCTGTGTCGGTCCTCATGAGAGCCAGTTTCATCATAGCGCTTGATGGTTTTTGCGACTGTTCCGTATTGACCGACCTTCATGTCTTAAAGTAATGATGGACTGTCGTTTCTCTTTGCTTATTTGAGCTGTTCTTGCCATAATATGAACTTGGTCTGTTAACAAATAGGGCTATCTTCTGTATACCACCCTTACCTTGTCACAACACAAGTGATTGGCTCAAACGCATTAAGAAGGTAAGAAATTCCACAAATTAACTCTTAACCAGACACACCTGTTAATTGAAATGCATTCCAGGTGACTACCTCATGACGCTGGTTGAGAGAATGCCAAGAGTGTGCAAAGCTGTCATCAAGACAAAGGGTGGCTATTTTGAAGAATCTTAAATATAAAATATATTTTGATTTGTTTAACACTTTCTTGGTTACTACATGATTCCATATGTGTTATGTCATAGTTTTGATGTTTTCACTATTATTCTACAATGTATAAAATAGTAAAGTAAAGAACAACCCTGGAATGAGTAGGTGTGTCCAAACTTCTGACTGGTAGTGAATATGAAAGACGGAAATACAACATATCTGCTTGTAAAGCTTCTGCACTGTTGCATTATGTTGCATTATGTTGCATTTTGCCCAACATAAGAGAGATAATTTTATATTTGTCCAACCATTTGGATTTTGAAGAACAGATAAATCATATTTATATTATTCTATACATAGTTATGAAACCATTTTCATATTACCATGACATTTTGTACAAATATTGTACAGTGTCCCACCATAATTTCATATTCATCAAATAGATATTCTGATATTTGACCAAGAATCTATAACAGGGAGATAGATAGAATCATGTTAAAACCTAAACATTTTCCCCATTGAATTGCCCAACTGTCATGTCCCCAATAAGTGATTATGTTTGTCCTGTATGTCTCAGTGCCCTTGCATGTGTATTTCTGTCTAATGTTATTCTGTTCTGACATTTGTGTGCATGCGTGTGCATGTGTGTGCGAAGGTGTGGTTAGTTTCAATTCTGTTCCAATTCAGTCAATCAAGGAATCAATTTAACTTCCAAATCAAGAATTGAAAAATCCTCATTGAAAAGAGGATTTGGAATCTCAGGTAATCTCCTGATTCAACCGAATTGATTTGAACTGAAATGTACTCCAACCCAGCTCAGTATGTGTTTATCTGTGGGTTACTGCTGTGGCTCACCTAACCTGGCATGTGTTTTCCCTCCCTCTATTGCGCCCCCTGCTGCCCACCCGAGGACCCTGCAGTGGGACACTGACCCCTCTGTTCTGCAGCTGCAGGATGACTCCGAGCTAGGGTACATACCGGTTCCTCTCCTCATCTCTATCTCCATCCCTTTTTCCTTCTCTCTATCCGTACTCCTCTTGGGGAGGTGTGTGCTTCAATCAGAGAAGGGCTGTCTGAACACCAGGGGTGTATTCAGAGATGTGAAACAAGCAGATAGAAATACCATGAATAGAGCTGACTTGAGTCCTTACTCATGTCAAATTGGCATGGCTGTTCTATGCAATATATTTCTATCTGAATGTTCCACAACATTATTCCCTACTGAATTAAGCCCGGAAGAGGTACTGCAGACTTGAAGGACTGAATCACCATATTTAATGTCTCAGTGTTGCATGAATGTACCAGTGTGTGTGTGTGTGTGTGTTGGTCAGCAGTGCTGAAGTGTGTAGCATGATGTACTACAGTACCCATAGTGCTCTGTGACCCACTACTTCCTGTCTCACTCCATCCAGGCGCAGGATGCATAGACTGGGGGCGTCTAAGATCACACAGGTGGACTTCCTACCCAGAGAGGTGGTGTCGTATTGCAAAGAGACTCAGACGCCCATCACTGGCACTACCCATCTGTCTGAGGGTGAGTGTGTACGGTGTGCATGCGTGCGTGTGTGTGTGTGAGTATTTTATAATCGACTTAACACAGCACTATGGTTCTCTCGATTGCTCGCTCTTTACAGCATACCCTCTAAAAAACTATAAGAACAACACATACTCTACAGTTGAACCATTTTAATATTTTTTATGATTACATTAAAACCATGTGAAAACAGAGAAGTCCACATTGATCTGATTGCCATTACTGTCAGATGGGCTGTAGGCCTTACTGCCTGGCTTGATCCACAGTCTGTAAACCTGTAGTGATTTATATCCATTTGACCGACACAGCCCTTCATTTGCTGAGAGAGGGAAGGAGAAGAAAATGAGAAAGAGCAGAGAGTGAATGAAAGACAAGGAGAGAGAGAGCAGGAGGAGGCTTTTTTTTAAAGAGATGCCTGCCTGCTTGTCTTTACTCTGGCTGCCTGGAATCAGAGAGAACAGACACTGCATTGACTCCCAGCTCTAAGTAGATGCAGAGTGACTGTCTGGGGGTAATACAAGATGGCTGCCGCTGTCAGAGGAGAGGAGTATCACCTGGAATGGTGGCTGTATCTGTCTCTCTCATTGTCTCTGTCTCATCAGACTAACTTAGAACTGAGACACTACAATTGTATTCTGTTTCATCTGGATTTGGTTTGAAAGAAAATGTTTTGGAATATTTGATACATTTAATGTGAAGTTGGTCAATTTAATTGAATTATACTTGTTTGATAAAGTGTTAGCCTTTTACTGCGGTGGGCTAATTCAGGGCCACACAGAGTGATTCTTGGTCCTCTTAAACAAATCTACTTTGTAACAAATTATACACCTCACACACATGGTTATGGGCTTAAAAAAAGAAGACACCTGTACCATGTCAGATTACATTTACATTACATTTAAGTCATTTAGCAGACGCTCTTATCCAGAGCGACTTACATAGAGTTGAAATGTATTACCTTTTGATTTTCCATCCCAATATTACACTTTATATACATCACAGAAGACTGTAATATAACAAAACCGCTTGACATAGAAACACTGGATTTTCAGCGTTTTTTTAACATCATGTTTATTACTTATGAAAAATATGAATAACATTCCACCCATGAGGCCAAAGAGGAGCTTTTGGTCATTGACTGCAGGAAAGGGCTACTTTGTTATAGATATCATTTTTCATAATTCTATCATTTTCATCATTAATGTGGCCAGGGATTCAGGAAATTATTGGCTTCCACATAATT
Source organism: Oncorhynchus gorbuscha (assembly GCF_021184085.1). Classification (NCBI taxonomy): domain Eukaryota; kingdom Metazoa; phylum Chordata; class Actinopteri; order Salmoniformes; family Salmonidae; genus Oncorhynchus; species Oncorhynchus gorbuscha. Next base: position 19,086,238 of record NC_060181.1, on the reverse strand, counting down.
CCACATTCACAACTAAAGAAGTTGGTTTAGCTAATGCTTTGTGACATGTTTCCCTTAGTGTGTTCCAGCTGCTACTCTACCATTATTATTAACATGTGCTGGGATATAATACTCAACCAAATCATTTATTTTGTAAATATATGGAGTCCACAGGAGGAGTCCAAAAAACAACATAAAATGCAGATGGTTGGAGAGAAACAGAGAGAGAAAGAAAGAAAGTGTCAGAGAGGAGTGAGAGAGAGAAGGAGAGAGGAGTGAGAGAGAAAGTGACAGAGCGAAGGAAAGAGGAGTGAGAGAGAAAGTGACAGAGCGAAGGAGAGAGGAGTGAGAGAGAAAGTGACAGAGCGAAGGAAAGAGGAGTGAGAGAGAAAGTGACAGAGCGAAGGAAAGAGGAGTGAGAGAGAAAGTGACAGAGAGAAGGAAAGAGGAGTGAGAGAGAAAGTTACAGAGAGAAGGAAAGAGGAGTGAGAGAAAGTGACAGAGAGAAGGAGAGAGGAGTGAGAGAGCGAAGGAGAGAGGAGTGAGAGAGAAGGAGAGAGGAGTGAGAGAGAAAGTTACAGAGAGAAGGAGAGAGGAGTGCGAGAGCGAAGGAGAGAGGAGTGAGAGAGCGAAGGAGAGAGGAGTGAGAGAGAGAATGAGAGAGGAGTGAGAGAGAGAAGGAGTGATAGAGAGAAGGAGAGAGGAAAGTGACAGAGAGAAGGAGAAGGAGAGAGAGAAGGAGTGAGAGAGCGAAGGAGAGGAGAGAGAAGGAGAGAGGAGGAGAAAGTGAGAGAGAAAGTTACAGAGCGAAGCAGAGAGGAGTGAGAGAGAAAGTGACAGAGCGAAGGAGAGAGGAGTGAGAGAGAAAGTGGGAGAGAGATACTGTAGAAAGAGAGAGAGAGAGAAAGAGACAGAGTAAGAGAGAAGGAGAGAGATAAAGTGGGAGAGAGAAAGAGAGAAGGAGAGAGAAAGAGACAGAGTAAGAGAGAGATACTGTAGAAAGAGAGAGAGAGAGAGAAAGTGACAGAGCGAAGGAGAGAGGAGTGAGAGAGAAAGTGGGAGAGAGAAAGAGATAGTGAGAGAGAGATACTGTAGAAAGAGAGAGAGAGAGAAAGAGACAGAGTAAGAGAGAGAAACTGTAGAAAGAGAGAGAGAGAGAGAAAGTGACAGAGTAAGAGAGAGATACTGTAGAAAGAGAGAGATACTGTAGAAAGAGAGAGATACTGTAGAAAGAGAGAGAGAGATAAAGAGAGAGAGAGAAAGAGATTGAGAGAGAGCACCAAACATTTGGACCAAGCCAATAACAATGCCAGCATAGTATTTGCATAACACTGTGTGGTAGCTCGCCATAATGTACAGCATCAATTCTATCCCACTTATTTGCTCTGTTCTGGTCCTCCTTACCATCAAGCACTTGGGTCTGTACAGAAATGACAGTTACTGTAAGTGTAGTATTGTCTCACAAAATGGAACCTCATGTCATTCCCTGCATGGAATCTGAGAGTGTTCTTTTTCTCCCCCCCCTTCCTTCCTTTCCCCCTCTCCCACCATCTTCTCCTGGCTCCTTGATCCCTCTGTTGGCTCCAGCTGGTGACCATGTGATCTTAGACTTCCTGTCATTATAATTGATGTGTTTTTATTCTTTCCACTTCCTTGAAGCCTGATCAGAATTAAAATGGCTGTTTGGAATTTCCTGTCAAAGGCGGGGTCATTTATTCAGCAAGTGCAACCACTGTCAACCCCTTTGATTGGCCGTTGCCCTTAGCGATGCAAGCTCCATGCAGTTTGTTTTCTTCTCCTCTCTTCTCCAACCCCCCCTGACCCCCAACTCCCCACCTCTGGTCCAAGAACCGGTTTGAGAAAGGAGGAGGTGTGTGTGTTTATGTACACTGAACAAAAATATGAAGGCAACATGCAACAATTTCAAAGATTTTACTTAGTTACAGTTCATTTAAGGAAATTGAATCTACTGATTTCACTTGACTGAGAATACAGATAGGCAATGCATCTGTTGGTCACAGATACCTTATCATGGTGAAACATGATGAATGGCGGCAGATTAATGGCACGACAATGGGCCTCGGGATCTCCTCACGGTATCGGTGCATAAAATGCAATTGTGTTTGTTGTCAGTAGTTTATGCCTGGTCATACCATAACCCCACCGCCACCATGGGGCTCTCTGTTCACAGCAAATGTGGCCTGTGGTTGTGAGGCTGATTGGTTGTACTGTGAAATTCTCTAAAACGATATTGGAGGTGGCTTATGGTAGAGAAATTATAATTCAATTATCTGGCAACAGCTCTGGTGGACATTCCTGCAGTCAGCGTGCCATCTGCATGCTCCCTCAAAACTTGAGACATTTGTGGCATTGTGTTGTGTGACAAAAATTCACCTTTTAGAGTGGCCTTTTATTGTCCCCAGC
>NC_060181.1:19068835-19078835 GCF_021184085.1 Oncorhynchus gorbuscha | reverse complement strand
AAATGTTTCCCCTTAAACCATTCAATTGTTCCTTTAGCAGTATGCTTAGGTTCATTGTCCTGCTGGAAGGTGAACCCCCGTCCCAGTCTTAATTCCCTGGAAGACTGAAACAGGTTTCCCTCAAGAATTTCCCTGTATTTAGTGCCATCCATCATTCGTTAAATTCTGACTAGTTTCCCAGTCCCTGCTGATGAAAAACATCAGCAGGGACTGGGATGGTGTTCTCGGGGTGATGAGAGGTGTTGGGTTTGCTCCAGAAATAGCATTTTCCTTGAAGGCCAAAAAGCTAAATATTGGTCTCATCTGACCAGAGTACCTTCTTCCATATGTTTGTGGAGTCTCCCACATGCCTTTTGGCGAACACCAAACGTGTTTGCTTATTTTCTTCTTTAAGCAATGGCTTTTTTCTGGCCACTCTTCTGTAAAGCCCAGCTCTGTGGAGTATACGGCTTAAAGTGGTCCTATGGACAGATTCTCCAACCTCCGCTATGGAGCTTTGCAGCTCCTTCAGGGTTATCTTTGGTCTCTTTGTTGCCTCCCTGATTAATGCTCTCCTTGCCTGGTCGGTGAGTTTTGGTGGGCGGCCCGCCCTCTCTTGGCAGGTTTATTGTGGTGCCAATTTTTTTATAATGGATTTAATGGAGCTCCGCGGGATGTTCAATGTCTCTGATATTTTTTTATAACCCAACCCTGATCTGTACTTCTCCACAACTTTGTCCCTGACCTGTTTGGAGTGCTCCTTGCTCTTCATGGTGCAGCTTGATTGGTGTTGTTGCAGACTGGGGCCTTTCAGAACAGGTGTATACAGTTGAAGTCAGAAGTTTACATACACCTTAGCCAAATACATTTAAACTCAGTTTTTCACAATTTTTCACAATTCCTGTATCCTAGTAAAGAAATCCCTGTCTTAGGTCAGTTAAGACCACCACTTCATTTTAAGAATGTGAAATGTCAGAATAATAGCAGAGAGAATTATATATTTCAGCTTTTATTTCTTTCATCACATTCCCAGTGGGTCAGAAGTTTACATACACGCAATTAGTATTTGGTAGCATTGCCTTTAAATTGTTTAACTTGGGTCAAATGTTTCGGGTAGCCTTCCACAAGCTTCTCACAATAAGTTGGGTGAATTTTGGCCCATTCCTCCTGACAGAGCTGGTGTAACTGAGTCAGATTTGTAGGCCTCCTTGTACTCACACGCTTTTTCAGTTCTGCCCACATATGTTCTATACGATTGAGGTCAGGGCTTTGTGATGGCCACTCCTATACCTTGACTTTGTTGTCCTTAAGCCAATTTGCCACAACTTTGGAAGTATGCTTGGGGTCATTGTCCATTTTGAAAACCCATTTTCTGTTATGCAGGTGAATGAGGACCCAAAAGCGACTTGGCGAAAACAGAGTCTTTATTCCAGTAAAGGAAATAGGCAATACTCCTGGACAATCAGAGCAGAAAACAAAACATAAAAAACTTAATTCCACTCGTAGTGACGAGGACAGACTGGAGACTCGACCATTAACTGTAGGTTGCCTCGGGAAGGCACCGACCGTAGCAGACTCAGACACCTGCTCACACGCAGCATCTGAGGGAAACAAGACACGACAGGGCGAGACAAAGACACAGCACGGCGAACATAATACAAGGATCCGACAGGACAGAAACGGAAAACAAGGGGAGAAATAGGGACTCTAATCAGAGGGCAAGATAGGGAACAGGTGTGAAAAGACTAGATGATTGAGTAGGAGAATAGGAACAGCTGGGAGCAGGAACGGAACGATAGAGAGAGGAGAGAGAGGGAGGGAGAGAGAAAAAAGGGAACGAACCTAATAAGACCAGCAGGGGGAAACGAACAGAAGGGAAAGCAAAATGACAAGACAATATAAGACAAAACATGACAGTACCCCCCCCACTCACCGAGCGCCTCCTGGCGCACTCGAGGAGGAACACTGGCGGCAACGGAGGAAATCATAGATCACAAACGGTCCAGCACGTCCCGAGAAAGAACCCAACTCCTCTCCTCAGGACCGTAACGGAAAACGATAAAAAGGGAAACTAGGGTACTACTCTAAAAAAAAAATGAGACACGGGTAGAGAACTGAAAGCTTTAGAGCAAACAGGACCAAACAGGCCAGGAGAGTAACAACTAGTGACAGACTGAGACACAGCAAGGGCAGGAACAAGAACAGGAGAGATGCGGTGGCAGGGAACAGACTGAGACCCAGCAAGACCAGGAGCAGAAGCAGAAAAAAAAATTACCAGACTTATTCTGCGCGCAGTCCGAACACGCAGCCACGAAACGGCGCGTGTCACGCTCCTGAGTAGGCCACCAAAACCGCTGGCGAATAGAAGCAAGCATACCCCGAACGCCGGGGTGGCCAGCTAACTTGGCAGAGTGCGCCCACTGAAGAACAGCCAGACGAGTAGAGACAGGAACGAAAAGAAGGTTACTAGGACAAGCGTGCGGCGACGGAGTGTGAGTGAGTGCTTGCTTAACCTGTCTCTCAATTCCCCAGACAGTCAACCCGACAACACGCCCAACAGGAAGGATCCCCTCGGGATCGGTAGAAGCGACAGAAGAACTAAAGAGACAGGATAAAGCATGAGGCTTGGTGTTCTTAGTACCCGGGCAATAAGAAATAACGAACTCGAAACGAGCGAAAAACAACGCCCAACGAGCATGACGCGCATTCAGTCGTTTGGCAGAACGGATGTACTCAAGGTTCCTTTGGTCAGTCCAAACGACAAAAGGAACGGTCGCCCCCTCCAACCACTGTCGCCATTTGCCTAGGGCTAAACGGATGGCGAGCAGTTCACGGTTAGCCACATCATAGTTACGTTCCGACGGTGACAGGCGATGAGAAAAATACGCGCAAGGGTGGACCCCATCGTCAGTATCGGAGCGCTGGGACAGAATGGCTCCCACGCCCACCCCGACGCGTCAACCTCGACAATAAACTGTTTAGTGACGTCAGGTGCAACAAGGATAGGAGCGGATGCAAAACGCTTCTTGAGGAGATCAGAACAACAATCATACGACCGGTGAGGAGGAAGGGAGTTGGTTCTGGACCGACTGAAGACCGTGCGCAGACCATGATATTCCTCCGGCACTCCTGTCAAATCACCAGGTTCCTCCTGTGAAGAGGGAGCAGAACAAACAGGAGGAATAGCAGACATTAAACACTTCACATGACAAGAAACGTTCCAGGAAAGGATAGAATTACTAGACCAATCAAAATAAGGATTATGACACACTAGCCAGGGATGACCCAAAACAACAGGTGTAAAAGGTGAACAAAAATCAAAAAAGAAATGGTCTCACTATGGTTACCAGATACAGTGAGGGTTAAAGGTAGGGTTTCACATAATATACTGGGGAGAGGACTACCATCCAAGGCGAACATGACCGTGGGCTCCCCTAACTGTCTGAGAGGAATGTCATGTTCCCGAGCCCAGGCTTCGTCCATAAAACAGCCCTCCGCCCCAGAGTCTATTAATGCACTGCAGGAAGCTGCCGATCCGGTCCAGCGTAGATGGACCGGTAAGGTAGTACAGGTACTTGACGGAGAGGACCGTCTAGTAGCGCTTATCAGTCGCCCTCCGCTTACTGATGAGCTCTGGCCTTTAACTGGACATGAAATGACAAAATGACCAGCGGAACCGCAATAGAGACAGAGGCGGTTGGTGATTCTCCGTTCCCTCTCCTTAGTCGAAATGCGAATACCCCCAGCTGCATGGGCTCAACACCTGAGTCAGTGGGGAAAGATGGTAGTGTCGGAGAGAGGGGAGACACAGTTAACGCGAGCTCTCTTCTATGAGCTCGGTGACGAAGATCTACCCGTCGTTCAATGCGAATAGCGAGTTCAATCAAAGAATCCACGCTGGATGGAACCTCCCGAGAGAGAATCTCATCCTTAACCTTAGCGTGGAGTCCCTCCAGAAAACGAGCGAGCAACGCCTGCTCGTTCCAGTTACTGGAGGCAGCAAGAGTGCGAAACTCTATAGAGTAATCCGTTATGGATCGATTACCTTGACATAGGGAAGACAGGGACCAGGAAGCTTCTTTCCCAAAAACTGAACGATCAAAAACCCTTATCATCTCCTCTTTAAAGTTCAGATAATCGTTAGTACACTCAGCGCTTGCCTCCCAGATAGCTGTGCCCCACTGCCGAGCCCGACCAGTAAGGAGTGATATGACGTAGGCAATCCGAGCTCTCTCTCTTGAGTATGTGTTGGGTTGGAGAGAGAACACTATATCACACTGGGTGAGAAAGGAGCGGCACTCAGTGGGCTGCCCAGAGTAACATGGTGGGTTATTAACCCTAGGTTCCGGAGACTCGGAAGACCAGGAAGTAGCTGGTGGCACGAGACGAAGACTCTGATACTGTCCTGAGAGGTCGGAGACCTGAGCGGCCAGGGTCTCAACGGCATGCCGAGCAGCAGACAATTCCTGCTCGTGTCTGCCGAGCATCGCTCCCTGGAACTCGAGAGTAGAGTAGAGAGAATCCATAGTCGCTGGGTCCATTCTTGGTCGGATCCTTCTGTTATGCAGGTGAATGAGGACCCAAAAGCGACTTGGCGAAAACAGAGTCTTTATTCCAGTAAAGGAAATAGGCAATACTCCTGGACAATCAGAGCAGAAAACAAAACATAAAAAACTTAATTCCACTCGTAGTGACGAGGACAGACTGGAGACTCGACCATTAACTGTAGGTTGCCTCGGGAAGGCACCGACCGTAGCAGACTCAGACACCTGCTCACACGCAGCATCTGAGGGAAACAAGACACGACAGGGCGAGACAAAGACACAGCACGGCGAACATAATACAAGGATCCGACAGGACAGAAACGGAAAACAAGGGGAGAAATAGGGACTCTAATCAGAGGGCAAGATAGGGAACAGGTGTGAAAAGACTAGATGATTGAGTAGGAGAATAGGAACAGCTGGGAGCAGGAACGGAACGATAGAGAGAGGAGAGAGAGGGAGGGAGAGAGAAAAAAAGGGAACGAACCTAATAAGACCAGCATGGGGAAACGAACAGAAGGGAAAGCAAAATGACAAGACAATATAAGACAAAACATGACATTTTCGACCAAGCTTTAACTTCCTGACTGATGTATCCACATAATTTTCCTCCCTCATGATGCCATCTATTTTGTGAAGTGCACCAGTGCTTCCTGCAGCAAAGCACCCCCACAACATGATGCTGCCATCCCCGTTCTTCACGGTTGGGATGGTGTTCTTCAGCTTGTATGCCTCCCCCTTTTTCCTCCAAACATAATGATGGTCATTATGGCCAAACAGTGAAACAAGTAATTTTTTCCATTTCACTTCATCAATTTAAACTCTTTTGTGTATATCCATTACATGAAATCCAAATAAAAATCAATTTAAATTACAGGTTGTAATGCAACAAAATAGGAAAAAGGCCAACGGGGATGAATACCTTTGCAAGGCACTGTTTCTACTGAGATATCTACTGCAGCCCTCATCCGCCACATACAACATCCGTTCTGCCAGTCACATTCTGTTAAGGTCCCCAAAGCACACACATCCCTGGGTCGCTCCTCTTTTCAATTCGCTGCAGCTAGCGACTGGATCGAGCTGCAACAAACACTTCAACTGGACAGTTTTATCTCAATCTCTTCATTCAAAGACTCAATCATTGACACTCTTACTGACTGTTGTGGCTGCTTTGTGTGATGTATTGTTGTCTCTATCTTCTTTCCCTTTGTGCTGTTGTCTGTGCCCAATAATGTTTGTACCATGTTTTGTGCTGCTAAAATGTTGTGTTGCTACCATGTTGTTGTTATGTTGTGTTGCTACCATGCTGTGTCATCATGTGTTGCTGCCTTGCTATGTTGTTCTCTTAGGTCTCTCTTTATGTAGTGTTGTGTCTCTCTTGTTGTGATGAGTGTTTTGTCCGATCTTTATACTGTATCTATGATGTATTTTTAATCCCAGGGCCCTGTCCCCGCAGGAGGCCTTTTGCCTTTTGGTCGGCCGTCATTGTAAATAATAATTTGTTATTAACTGACTTGCCTAGTTAAATAAAGGTTAAATAAAAATAAATAAATACAAATGATTGTGGCAACAGGTCACAAATATTGCCGCTGTGATGGCACATTGTGATATTTCCCCCAATAGATATGGAGTTTATCAAAATTGGGTTTGTTTTTTATTATTTGTGGATCTAAGGGAAATACGTGTCTCTAGTACGGTCATAAAGAGGTTAGGAAGTGCAGCTCAGTTTTCCCCTCATTTTGTGGGCAGTGTGCACATAGCCTGTCTTCTCTCTCTGTCTCTGTCTCTCTCTCTCCTCTCTCTCCATCTCTCTGCCCTCGGGGCCTTAGCAAGACCTTATGATCCCGGTCGGCAGGCCTAACAGTTCAGCCTCATTTCCCTGGGATAGTGTCTCTCTCCTCTGTTAAAACTGTCATTTCTGCCAAAAAGAGAGAGAAAGAGAGAGACAAGGAGAGTGAAAGAGAGGGAGAAACACAGCTGTCAATCTGATGGAGGGATAAAGGGGTAATTAGGCTGTTTAATTGGGGTGGTGGTGTGTCCTATCGACCAAGCTAATTCACTATGGAGTATCCTGGGCTACCTCCCAAATGACACCCTATTCCCTACATAGTGCACTACTTTTGACTAGAGCCCGTTAGATTTGCTGCTGTACACTGTTGGGGTGCGTCAGGTTTAAATTATGCGATTGGCTCATGTTGGGGTTCCTACTGTGAGTGGTTGTCATGGTGACTGTTGTGTAACTGACCTTTTGACCTAGAATTTTATTGTTATCAATGAGGCCTGGCTGCTGTGCAGCAGTGAATCAAATGGTTTCACCAATAAAACATTTGATAGTAGTCAGACCTCAGTGGCCTGTCCAGACATCTTATTTATGTCTTTTTAATTTCAATTTCAATGTATTCTTTTATACCATTTCATATGGAGGGGCACAAGTAACGACCCTGAATTGCAGAAGAGATCAGAAAATATTTCTTGCTCAATTTCTTTCTCTATTGGTAGAGCTGACGGTCTGTGAAGTTATTGAATTGTCCAGCAATGTGGCAGCAAAGATGGTCTGAATTTGAACCATGAAGCATTTGTAAGGCCATGATGATATTCAAAATGGAGGAGGTCTGTGTGTGTGACAGGAACTGAAACTCTTGTCTCCTAATCACTTTAATTGTGGATGGATGACTCAGGGATTCTCACATAATTTGACAATGTCTGTTGAACTCTTGACCTCCCATATTTCCCAGAGCTCTTGTTCTGGGCGTCTGGTAGTAGTAGTAGTAGTAGTGTGTGTGACTCTTATTTAAGTTAATGCAATGAAGCTTTTCATTTCCGAAAGTGCTTTTTCCATAGTGACTATGTGTGGTGTGAGCTTGGTGCAGATCCCTTGTCCCAGTGATTCCCATTGAGTGGTCAGAGGATCTGATTGTCCTTAGTGTGCATTGTGTCACAATCAGATCAAGGCCCAGTCATTGTAGCTTCATAAAGATGGCTCCAGGTCCTGATTGGCCTCATGATGTCTATGAAAGAGCAGGCTTGTGGTCTGTCTGTATGAATACAGAGTGTGTTGTGTTACTGTGTCAGTGGAATAGTCTGAAGTTGCAACTAACCACTGTTACAAGGTCCGATACCATTTCCTTCCACCGATAGTTAATAGTACTATTAAAAGGTATGGTAATCTGATCCTAGATCTGTGGTAAAGGGCTATAAGTCTAGTGATGGGAGGGCAGAGGCGTATGTGGAGAAGTCCCCACATAGTTCCAGTAATGCAGCAGGGCCCATATTCACAAAGTGTCTCAGAGTGCTGCTCTCGGATCAGTTTTGCCTTTTAGATTATAATATTATAAGAACAGGCAAGATCTAATCCTATATCAGCCCTCCTGCTTTGAGACACAGGCCCAGATATCTGTCCCCGTCTCTCTGAGGTTAGTGCCCCTCTCTCTGACCCTGAGCCCAGCCAAACCAACACAATCAGGAAGTTAGCGTGGGAAGGCCAGAGCGTTGACACAGCACCCCATCCGCTATTTACCCTTTACTGATTTCAATCAGGGAGATAAGTATCACTTTTACAAGTATTAAAAAGGAACCCGTCAGGGCTGATTGGCTGTGTCTGTGTGTGTGTGTGTGTGTGTGTGTGTGTGTGTGTGTGTGTGTGTGTGTGTGTGTGTGTGTGTGTGTGTGTGTGTGTGTGTGTGTGTGTGTGTGTGTGTGTGTGTGTGTGTGTGTGTGTGTGTGTGTGTGTGTGTGTGTGTGTGTGTGTGTGTGTGCGTGCGTGCGCATATACAGTATGTGTGTGTGTGTTTCCGATAGGGTTGGACCAGGATCCATTTGGCATAGGCTCAGTAAGGGCCCAGTCCAGTCCAAACTCCTGGCATCGGTTTTGTTCAATGGAGCCTTACAAGGCTAGCAGAGTCGAAGTGGAAAAGACAGAGAATGGGAGAGAGAGAGAGAGAGAGAGAGAGAGAGAGAGAGAGAGAGAGAGAGAGAGAGAGAGAGAGAGAGAGAGAGAGAGAGAGATGGGAGAGAGAGAGAGAGAGAGAGAGAGAGAGAGAGAGAGAGAGAGAGAGAGAGAGAGAGAGAGAGAGAGAGAGAGAGAGAGAGAGAGAGAGAGAGAGAGAGAGAGAGAGAGAGAGAGAGATGGAGAGAGAGAGAGAGAGAGAGAGAGAGAGAGAGAGAGAGAGAGAGAGAGAGAGAGAGAGAGAAGAGCTGGACCAGTTGAGGGAGGAGTAGTTTGGTCCAGGGCTGCTGGGAGACTTATGATATTAGAGCAGCACTGAGCCACATTTAAAATGTGCCTCAAGAAGTCCAGTTTATTTTCACTTGGTGTTACCACTCTGGCCTCAAATGGATTAGAAGATGACATGGTCAAGTGTGTGTCTACATTGTAGAGGTCGACCATTATGGTTTTTCAACGCCGATAACGATTATTGGAGGTCCAAAAAAAGCTGATACTGATTAATCGGCTGATTTTTATATATATTTGTAATAATGACAATTACAACAATACTGAATGAACACTAATTTGAACTTAATATTATACATCAGCCAGTCAGTCAGTCAGCCAGGCAGTCAGCCAGCCAGTCAGCCAGGCAGTCAGCCAGCCATCAGTCAGTCAGCCAGTCAGCCAGGCAGTCAGCCAGCCATCAGTCAGTCAGTCAGCCAGTCAGCCAGGCAGTCAGCCAGCCGTCAGTCAGCCAGTCAGTCAGTCAGTCAGCCAGTCAGCCAGGCAGTCAGCCAGCCATCAGTCAGTCAGCCAGGCAGTCAGCCAGCCATCAGTCAGTCAGCCAGGCAGTCAGCCAGCCATCAGTCAGTCAGCCAGCCATCAGTCAGTCAGCCAGCCAGCCGTCAGTCAGCCAGTCAGTCAGCCAGTCAGCCAGGCAGTCAGCCAGCCATCAGTCAGTCAGTCAGTCAGTCAGCCAGGCAGTCAGCCAGCCAGCCATCAGTCAGCCAGTCAGTCAGTCAGTCAGTCAGCCAGCCGGTCTGTGAGCCAGTCGGTCAGTCAGCCAGTCGGAGAGAGAAAGGGGCGTGGAGGTAAATGTTCTCTATTGTCTGTAAAAGTTCTGTGAGTCTATACAGCTCAGTTCAGCCAGTGTGTCACAGAGGTTATTATTGACCCCGGGGTCACTGTCTCTGATGGAGGTCTTTGTAATGGCTGTCCTCCCTTTCGCCCCCCTGTATCCCAGAGGCTTACAGAAGTGTGTGTGTGCGTGTGTGTATGTGTGTCTACCCCCTAGAACTCCTATAGCCCCCGTCAGCTAGTCTCACTGCCTGGAAGAGAGAGGGAAAGGGGCTTTTGCCTTGAGAGGGGAAGGGCGGGCATTGCGTGGCAGGAGCACATATGGAAGCGTTCCGGCCAGCCATGTTATTCCAGCTCTCTCATGCGAGGGAAAACCTGAGGTGTCGTTGTTCTCGAGGCAAAGGTTAGCAATAGAATCCTAGGGAGAGCGGTCGCAGGGTTGAGGACACTCTCATAGAGTTGTGTTTGGGGGGGT
>NC_060181.1:18988835-19063835 GCF_021184085.1 Oncorhynchus gorbuscha | reverse complement strand
TTCAACAACTCAATTTAATTGAGACAAAAAAGCTACATGTTTTAAGTTTTTTTTAACTAACCAAGGCAATAGGATTGAACAGATTCATAAACAGTCAAAATATATCACAGTCACACTCAATTTAAAGTAAAAACTTTGTCACATTTTCTATCTTTACAGCTGGTTGAAATGAAATTTGAGTGCCCCAAGATGGCCTTTTTGGCTGAATCATAATCTGCAGTACTTATACTGACCAGTAGGGAGCAGTCTAAGTACATATACCTGACCACCTCTGTCATCTTCAAACTAACACTGAAACATTTTCTTTAGTAAATTACATTGAATTGAAGTTGCATTTATTTAAAATATAAGTATATTATCATGAGACCAACATTTATTTTGATATGATGACTTAATTATAATTTCCCTTTTAATCATGATTTATTTTTTCTCCACAAGATTTTGTTTTCCTCAGTATATGCATTACTTTGTTTTTTCAGTCTTCTTTGCTTACCATCATTATAGGCTCATCATTTTCTCTCTTCTCTAACTATAATCTCACACATTAAGACATGGTAACACACTCAACGTATCGCACAACTCCCGCAACTGACTCATTGGAGATTATACCAATCTACTCTATACCTCAAACAGATAATACCATCCAAGCTACTCTATACCTCAAACAGATAATACCATCCAAGCTACTCTATACCTCAAACAGATAATACCATCCAAGCTACTCTATACCTCAAACAGATAATACCATCCAAGCTACTCTATACCTCAAACAGATAATACCATCCAATCTACTCTATACCTCAAACAGATAATACCATCCAAGCTACTCTATACCTCAAACAGATAATACCATCCAATCTATTCTAAACCTCAAACAGATAATACCATCCAATCTACTTTATACCTCAAACAGATAATACCATCCAAGCTACTTATAAGTATATTATCATGAGACCAACATTTATTCAAACCTATTTTACCATCCAACCTACTCTATACCTCAAACAGATAATACCATCCAACCTACTTATACCTCAAACATATAATACCATCCAATCTCTTTACCTCAAACAGATAATACAATCTAATCTACTATATACCGCTAATACCATCCAATCTATATACCTCAAACAGATAATACCATCCAATCTACTCTATACCTCAAACAGATAATACCATCCAATCTATTCTAAACCTCAAACATATAATACCATCCAATCTACTCTATACCTCAAACAGATAATACCATCCAAGCTACTCTATACCTCAAACATATAATACCATCCAATCTACTCTATACCTCAAACCTATTTTACCATCCAACCTACTCTATACCTCAAACAGATAATACCATCCAACCTACTCTATACCTCAAACAGATAATACCATCCAATCTATTCTAAACCTCAAACAGATAATACCATCCAAGCTACTCTATACCTCAAACAGATAATACCATCCAAGCTACTCTATACCTCAAACAGATAATACCATCCAAGCTACTCTATACCTCAAACAGATAATACCATCCAAGCTACTCTATACCTCAAACAGATAATACCATCCAAGCTACTTTACACCTCAAACAGATAATACCATCCAATCTACTTTATACCTCAAACAGATAATACCATCCAAGCTACTCTATGCCTCAAACCTATTATACCATCTAACCTACTCTATACCTCAAACAGATAATACCATCCAATCTACTCTATACCTCAAACAGATAATACAATCTAATCTACTCTATACCTCAAACAGATAATACCATCCAATCTACTCTATACCTCAAACAGATAATACCATCCAATCTACTCTATACCTCAAACAGATAATACCATCCAATCTACTCTATACCTCAAACAGATAATACCATCCAAGCTACTCTATACCTCAAACAGATAATACCATCCAATCTATTCTAAACCTCAAACAGATAATACCATCCAATCTACTTTATACCTCAAACAGATAATACCATCCAAGCTACTCTATACCTCAAACCTATTATACCATCCAACCTACTCTATACCTCAAACAGATAATACCATCCAACCTACTCTATACCTCAAACATATAATACCATCCAATCTACTCTATACCTCAAACAGATAATACAATCTAATCTACTATATACCGCAAACCGATAATACCATCCAATCTACTCTATACCTCAAACCTATTATACCACCCAAGCTACTCTATACCTCAAACAGATCAGAGGTAGGACCAATATCCCTGAAATGACACATTCTGCATTTAAGCTCCTTCTTCAAACAGAAACGTGTTGAAAAGTGAGTTGGACTCATGACTTTGGGTGACTGGCTGGATGTGACAGGAGCGAGGCTTGGAAAGTTTGATGTCATGAGTTTTAATCATGTGTTGTGGCCGCTCGCCGCCTGCCTGGGAGCATGGCGAGGCGTGGCATGATGGCTTTGTAAAGATGTGGTTCTGGGAAGCTGCCAGGTCCACTGGCACAACAGGCCTAGCTTCAGCCCACAGAAAGAATCCCTGACCCAGGCTAGATCCAGGAGCAGGCTGGGGCCTAGCGTTGCATAGTGGAGGTTTATTACGGAAACTCTCCCCCTTCACAGTAGCCACTGAGGGGTCAGTGTGTGGAGGAAGAGGGAAGGGAAGGCCTGACAAATGAATGGAAGTCATCCTGGTTATTAGGCTGTGAGTTGTTAGAATGTACGCAGGATAGGCTGTTTAGTGAATAAGAGTGTGGTTTTTTTTCTTCTTTTTTTTCTCTGTGCGTTAGTGTTTAAACGATGACCCATATTGTTAGATAGTGTGGATAAATGTTGTTCTTAATTGACTGTGATACAAGTATCGTGGGATAAGCATGATTCATGAATTATATTTAATTATATTTGTCTCCGTTTTTGGTCAAACCATTCCAACATGTTCTCTCCTAGCGTCTAGCTTAGTGTATAAACTTACAGTAGGATACAGTGTACAGAATATTTGAGTTGTTTTACCACTTCCATAAAACATTTACTTTACGAGACAGAGAGGCAGTACAGCTAGGCTAAAGACACTTCACTGTAGACACTGCTGGAGACACTACACTTTTCTGGCTCTTCCTTGAAGACCCTTAATTATGGTATAGTGTCTAGTCTGCCTGTAAGACATAATCATTGTTCATCAGTACATTGGAAAGAGGCAGATCCTCATCACCTTACAGATGATATGGTAGAAAAAAGACATTTTCAATGCAAGAGGATCATACTTATTACAACATGTTTGAGTTTGACTCCTGGAACACATTATTGGCTGTAGTTATCATGTTATAGAATTTGGATATAAAATGTCCCTACACACCATTATCCAAGTGTTAACATTTGTATGAATTAAAATCAATGTCTGTAATTTGAAATGCTTTATTTATTCACATCACTATTGAAAAAGAATACGATATTGTTAACATGACGAATAATAATTATTGACAGCATTCAAACTGCATGTCTCTTCATTTTGTTTAGAAGCTCTGTCCAATCTGACAAGAGTTTCTTGAAACGTTACCAGCGAGGCCGAGAATGTTATCTGTGGTCAAAGTGGATCTTTGCTATCTTTATCTCCTTCTCACTGAATATTTCCCGACCCCAGATAGAGAGGTACATCTCACGGAAGAAGGCAGGTTTCCTCAGCACAGCCAGCCACAGACTCACACAGAGCACCGCTCCTTTGCAGATTGGTATAAACGGGACAGACAATCGATCGGTCCATGAGCATGTCCCAAATGGCAGCCTATTCCCGACATAGTCCACTACTTTTGTTGTCCGGCTTTCATGGGTTGCAATAGTGCACTAGTTTTGTTGTCCGGCTTTCATGGGTTGCAATAGTGCACTACTTTTGTTGTCCGGCTTTCATGGGTTGCAATAGTCCACTACTTTTGTTGTCCGGCTTTCATGGGTTGCAATAGTCCACTACTTTTGTTGTCCGGCTTTCATGGGTTGCAATAGTGCACTACTTTTGACCACGGACCCAAAGGGCTTGGGTCAAAAGTAGTTGACTATATAGGGAACTGGGTGTCATTTGGGACTGGGACCATTTGTCATAATCATGACAAATGACTGTTTTGCAACCCATGGAGGACAGACAACAAAATCCCTGAGTGTTTTTCCATTACACAGCCAGAGGAATGCTCTTTCACAGAGTTAGATGTCACAGAGCAGTAGAACAGGGATTTTTACCAATTTAACTAAAGCACTGCCACCCACCCATTGTGTGATAAGGAAGGATTTACAGAAAGAGCAGGTAATGTATAGTTTACTTCACAGGTTGCCTTTTATGTATGATGATGGTGCTCCTTAGAGTGTATACACACACACACACACACACACACACACACACACACACACACACACACACACACACACACACACACACACACACACACACACACACACACACACACACACACACACACACACACACACACACACACACAAACACACACAAACACACACATACACAAACAAACACACACAAACACACACACACAAACCTTATGTTCTTCTATCCCCGTGGGGACCTAAAATTAATTTAAATTAAAAATCCTATTTTCCCTAATCCCTAAAGTTAATAGCCTTCACCCCCTCATCTCCTCATGGGTACGTGGGAAATGGGAGACATTTCCTTGTTTTACTATCCTTGTGGGGACTTTTGGGGATAGAAGAACAAGACCACACACACACACACACTCAAACACGTTGAGTCTGAAATGTGTAGGATTACATTGTCGGAGTTTGTAGGAGGACAAAACAGAGCAAAAGCAAAAATGTACATTTCAGAATTGACTGGAAATGGTAGGCCTATTGGGTCCACGAACAGGTACAAAAGGTATTGTTGATAACTGACGCTCCCTATCTCTCTTCAGCGATCGTTTACTCCACCCACGGAGTTCACATTGGCTGTTGTGAAATTGGGTGTTGTAGTTCCCCTACTGTAACAGGCCCCAGGTGAGATCATTTGTAATATTTGACAGTTGAATGTGATGTGATGTCTGAGCTGTGTCCCAAATGGCACCCTATTCTCTATATAGTGCTATGGGCTGTCAAAAGTAGAGCAGATAGGGATTAGGGAATAGGGTGCCATTTAATATCAGGCAGTATGAGGACAGTGTGATATCAGGCAGTATGAGGACAGTGTGATATCAGGCAGTATGAGGACAGTGTGATATCAGGCAGTATGGGGACAGTGTGATATCAGGCAGTATGAGGACAGTGTGATATCAGGCAGTATGGGGACAGTGTGATATCAGGCAGTATGGGGACAGTGTGATATCAGGCAGTATGGGGACAGTGTGATATCAGGCAGTATGGGGACAGTGTGATATCAGGCAGTATGGGGACAGTGTGATATCAGGCAGTATGGGGACAGTGTGATATCAGGCAGTATGGGGACAGTGTGATATCAGGCAGTATGGGGACAGTGTGATATCAGGCAGTATGAGGACAGTGTGATATCAGGCAGTATGGGGACAGTGTGATATCAGGCAGTATGGGGACAGTGTGATATCAGGCAGTATGAGGACAGTGTGATATCAGGCAGTATGGGGACAGTGTGATATCAGGCAGTATGAGGACAGTGTGATATCAGGCATATGAGGACAGTGTGATATCAGGCAGTATGAGGACAGTGTGATATCAGGCAGTATGGGGACAGTGTGATATCAGGCAGTATGAGGACAGTGTGATATCAGGCAGTATGAGGACAGTGTGATATCAGGCAGTATGAGGACAGTGTGATATCAGGCAGTATGGGGACAGTGTGATATCAGGCAGTATGGGGACAGTGTGATATCAGGCAGTATGGGGACAGTGTGATATCAGGCAGTATGGGGACAGTGTGATATCAGGCAGTATGGGGACAGTGTGATATCAGGCAGTATGGGGACAGTGTGATATCAGGCAGTATGGGGACAGTGTGATATCAGGCAGTATGAGGACAGTGTGATATCAGGCAGTATGGGGACAGTGTGATATCAGGCAGTATGGGGACAGTGTGATATCAGGCAGTATGGGGACAGTGTGATATCAGGCAGTATGGGGACAGTGTGATATCAGGCAGTATGGGGACAGTGTGATATCAGGCAGTATGGGGACAGTGTGATATCAGGCAGTATGGGGACAGTGTGATATCAGGCAGTATGGGGACAGTGTGATATCAGGCAGTATGGGGACAGTGTGATATCAGGCAGTATGGGGACAGTGTGATATCAGGCAGTATGGGGACAGTGTGATATCAGGCAGTATGGGGACAGTGTGATATCAGGCAGTATGGGGACAGTGTGATATCAGGCAGTATGGGGACAGTGTGATATCAGGCAGTATGGGGACAGTGTGATATCAGGCAGTATGGGGACAGTGTGATATCAGGCAGTATGGGGACAGTGTGATATCAGGCAGTATGGGGACAGTGTGATATCAGGCAGTATGGGGACAGTGTGATATCAGGCAGTATGAGGACAGTGTGATATCAGGCAGTATGGGGACAGTGTGATATCAGGCAGTATGGGGACAGTGTGATATCAGGCAGTATGAGGACAGTGTGATATCAGGCAGTATGGGGACAGTGTGATATCAGGCAGTATGAGGACAGTGTGATATCAGGCAGTATGAGGACAGTGTGATATCAGGCAGTATGAGGACAGTGTGATATCAGGCAGTATGGGGACAGTGTGATATCAGGCAGTATGAGGACAGTGTGATATCAGGCAGTATGAGGACAGTGTGATATCAGGCAGTATGGGGACAGTGTGATATCAGGCAGTATGGGGACAGTGTGATATCAGGCAGTATGGGGACAGTGTGATATCAGGCAGTATGGGGACAGTGTGATATCAGGCAGTATGAGGACAGTGTGATATCAGGCAGTATGGGGACAGTGTGATATCAGGCAGTATGGGGACAGTGTGATATCAGGCAGTATGGGGACAGTGTGATATCAGGCAGTATGGGGACAGTGTGATATCAGGCAGTATGGGGACAGTGTGATATCAGGCAGTATGGGGACAGTGTGATATCAGGCAGTATGGGGACAGTGTGATATCAGGCAGTATGGGGACAGTGTGATATCAGGCAGTACGAGGACAGTGTGATATCAGGCAGTATGGGGACAGTGTGATATCAGGCAGTATGGGGACAGTGTGATATCAGGCAGTATGGGGACAGTGTGATATCAGGCAGTATGGGGACAGTGTGATATCAGGCAGTATGGGGACAGTGTGATATCAGGCAGTATGAGGACAGTGTGATATCAGGCAGTATGGGGACAGTGTGATATCAGGCAGTATGGGGACAGTGTGATATCAGGCAGTATGGGGACAGTGTGATATCAGGCAGTATGGGGACAGTGTGATATCAGGCAGTATGGGGACAGTGTGATATCAGGCAGTATGAGGACAGTGTGATATCAGGCAGTATGGGGACAGTGTGATATCAGGCAGTATGGGGACAGTGTGATATCAGGCAGTATGGGGACAGTGTGATATCAGGCAGTATGGGGACAGTGTGATATCAGGCAGTATGGGGACAGTGTGATATCAGGCAGTATGGGGACAGTGTGATATCAGGCAGTATGGGGACAGTGTGATATCAGGCAGTATGGGACAGTGTGATATCAGGCAGTATGGGGACAGTGTGATATCAGGCAGTATGAGGACAGTGTGATATCAGGCAGTATGAGGACAGTGTGATATCAGGCAGTATGAGGACAGTGTGATATCAGGCAGTATGAGGACAGTGTGATATCAGGCAGTATGGGGACAGTGTGATATCAGGCAGTATGGGGACAGTGTGATATCAGGCAGTATGGGGATAGTGTGATATCAGGCAGTATGGGGACAGTGTGATATCAGGCAGTATGAGGACAGTGTGATATCAGGCAGTATGGGGACAGTGTGATATCAGGCAGTATGGGGACAGTGTGATATCAGGCAGTACGAGGACAGTGTGATATCAGGCAGTATGGGGACAGTGTGATATCAGGCAGTATGGGGACAGTGTGATATCAGGCAGTATGGGGACAGTGTGATATCAGGCAGTATGGGGACAGTGTGATATCAGGCAGTATGAGGACAGTGTGATATCAGGCAGTATGGGGACAGTGTGATATCAGGCAGTATGGGGACAGTGTGATATCAGGCAGTATGAGGACAGTGTGATATCAGGCAGTATGGGGACAGTGTGATATCAGGCAGTATGGGGACAGTGTGATATCCGGCAGTATGGGGACAGTGTGATATCAGGCAGTATGGGGACAGTGTGATATCAGGCAGTATGGGGACAGTGTGATATCAGGCAGTATGGGGACAGTGTGATATCAGGCAGTATGGGGACAGTGTGATATCAGGCAGTATGGGGACAGTGTGATATCAGGCAGTATGAGGACAGTGTGATATCAGGGGGACAGTGTGATATCAGGGGACAGTGTGATATCAGGCAGTATGGGGACAGTGTGATATCAGGCAGTATGAGGACAGTGTGATATCAGGCAGTATGGGGACAGTGTGATATCAGGCAGTATGAGGACAGTGTGATATCAGGCAGTATGAGGACAGTGTGATATCAGGCAGTATGAGGACAGTGTGATATCAGGCAGTATGGGGACAGTGTGATATCAGGCAGTATGAGGACAGTGTGATATCAGGCAGTATGAGGACAGTGTGATATCAGGCAGTATGGGGACAGTGTGATATCAGGCAGTATGGGGACAGTGTGATATCAGGCAGTATGGGGACAGTGTGATATCAGGCAGTATGGGGACAGTGTGATATCAGGCAGTATGAGGACAGTGTGATATCAGGCAGTATGGGGACAGTGTGATATCAGGCAGTATGGGGACAGTGTGATATCAGGCAGTACGAGGACAGTGTGATATCAGGCAGTATGGGGACAGTGTGATATCAGGCAGTATGGGGACAGTGTGATATCAGGCAGTATGGGGACAGTGTGATATCAGGCAGTATGGGGACAGTGTGATATCAGGCAGTATGAGGACAGTGTGATATCAGGCAGTATGGGGACAGTGTGATATCAGGCAGTATGGGGACAGTGTGATATCAGGCAGTATGGGGACAGTGTGATATCAGGCAGTATGGGGACAGTGTGATATCAGGCAGTATGGGGACAGTGTGATATCAGGAGGAGGACAGTGTGATATCAGGCAGTATGGGGACAGTGTGATATCAGGCAGTATGGGGACAGTGTGATATCAGGCAGTATGGGGACAGTGTGATATCAGGCAGTATGGGGACAGTGTGATATCAGGCAGTATGGGGACAGTGTGATATCAGGCAGTATGGGGACAGTGTGATATCAGGCAGTATGGGGACAGTGTGATATCAGGCAGTATGGGGACAGTGTGATATCAGGCAGTATGAGGACAGTGTGATATCAGGCAGTATGGGGACAGTGTGATATCAGGCAGTATGAGGACAGTGTGATATCAGGCAGTATGAGGACAGTGTGATATCAGGCAGTATGAGGACAGTGTGATATCAGGCAGTATGAGGACAGTGTGATATCAGGCAGTATGAGGACAGTGTGATATCAGGCAGTATGGGGACAGTGTGATATCAGGCAGTATGGGGACAGTGTGATATCAGGCAGTACGAGGACAGTGTGATATCAGGCAGTATGGGGACAGTGTGATATCAGGCAGTATGGGGACAGTGTGATATCAGGCAGTGGGGACAGTGTGATATCAGGCAGTATGGGGACAGTGTGATATCAGGCAGTATGAGGACAGTGTGATATCAGGCAGTATGGGGACAGTGTGATATCAGGCAGTATGGGGACAGTGTGATATCAGGCAGTATGAGGACAGTGTGATATCAGGCAGTATGGGGACAGTGTGATATCAGGCAGTATGGGGACAGTGTGATATCCGGCAGTATGGGGACAGTGTGATATCAGGCAGTATGGGGACAGTGTGATATCAGGCAGTATGGGGACAGTGTGATATCAGGCAGTATGGGGACAGTGTGATATCAGGCAGTATGGGGACAGTGTGATATCAGGCAGTATGGGGACAGTGTGATATCAGGCAGTATGAGGACAGTGTGATATCAGGCAGTATGGGGACAGTGTGATATCAGGCAGTATGGGGACAGTGTGATATCAGGCAGTATGAGGACAGTGTGATATCAGGCAGTATGGGGACAGTGTGATATCAGGCAGTATGAGGACAGTGTGATATCAGGCAGTATGAGGACAGTGTGATATCAGGCAGTATGAGGACAGTGTGATATCAGGCAGTATGGGGACAGTGTGATATCAGGCAGTATGAGGACAGTGTGATATCAGGCAGTATGAGGACAGTGTGATATCAGGCAGTATGGGGACAGTGTGATATCAGGCAGTATGGGGACAGTGTGATATCAGGCAGTATGGGGACAGTGTGATATCAGGCAGTATGGGGACAGTGTGATATCAGGCAGTATGAGGACAGTGTGATATCAGGCAGTATGGGGACAGTGTGATATCAGGCAGTATGGGGACAGTGTGATATCAGGCAGTATGAGGACAGTGTGATATCAGGCAGTATGGGGACAGTGTGATATCAGGCAGTATGGGGACAGTGTGATATCAGGCAGTATGGGGACAGTGTGATATCAGGCAGTATGGGGACAGTGTGATATCAGGCAGTATGAGGACAGTGTGATATCAGGCAGTATGGGGACAGTGTGATATCAGGCAGTATGGGGACAGTGTGATATCAGGCAGTATGGGGACAGTGTGATATCAGGCAGTATGGGGACAGTGTGATATCAGGCAGTATGGGGACAGTGTGATATCAGGCAGTATGAGGACAGTGTGATATCAGGCAGTATGGGGACAGTGTGATATCAGGCAGTATGGGGACAGTGTGATATCAGGCAGTATGGGGACAGTGTGATATCAGGCAGTATGGGGACAGTGTGATATCAGGCAGTATGGGGACAGTGTGATATCAGGCAGTATGGGGACAGTGTGATATCAGGCAGTATGGGGACAGTGTGATATCAGGCAGTATGAGGACAGTGTGATATCAGGCAGTATGGGGACAGTGTGATATCAGGCAGTATGAGGACAGTGTGATATCAGGCAGTATGAGGACAGTGTGATATCAGGCAGTATGAGGACAGTGTGATATCAGGCAGTATGAGGACAGTGTGATATCAGGCAGTATGAGGACAGTGTGATATCAGGCAGTATGGGGACAGTGTGATATCAGGCAGTATGAGGACAGTGTGATATCAGGCAGTATGGGGACAGTGTGATATCAGGCAGTATGGGGACAGTGTGATATCAGGCAGTATGGGGACAGTGTGATATCAGGCAGTATGGGGACAGTGTGATATCAGGCAGTATGAGGACAGTGTGATATCAGGCAGTATGAGGACAGTGTGATATCAGGCAGTATGGGGACAGTGTGATATCAGGCAGTATGGGGACAGTGTGATATCAGGCAGTATGAGGACAGTGTGATATCAGGCAGTATGAGGACAGTGTGATATCAGGCAGGCGTTTGTCTCAGTCAGAACAGAGCAGAACAGGAAAATAACAGAACAGAGCAGAACAGGAAAATGACAGAACAGAACAGGAAAATAACAGAGCAGAACAGAGCAGAGCAGAACAGGAAAATAACAGAACAGAGCAGAACAGGAAAATAACAGAGCAGAACAGAGCAGAGCAGAACAGGAAAATAACAGAGCAGAGCAGAACAGGAAAATAACAGAGCAGAGCAGAACAGGAAAATAACAGAACAGAGCAGAACAGGAAAATAACAGAGCAGAACAGAGCAGAGCAGAACAGGAAAATAACAGAGCAGAACATAGCAGAGCAGAACAGGAAAATAACAGAACAGAACATAGCAGAGCAGAACAGGAAAATAACAGAGCAGAACATAGCAGAGCAGAACAGGAAAATAACAGAACAGAGCAGAACAGGAAAATAACAGAACAGAGCAGAACAGGAAAATAACAGAACAGAGCAGAACAGGACAGGACAGGGGGTGTCGTGCCAGGGCCACATTAGAGGAGTCTTTCAAGTTCTCGTCACCTCCTCCTACTCATCAGTGCAGAGTCTGTGTTGTGGTCTACAGTCTGCTCAACACCCAACTTCTGAGGAGAACCCCCCTCTTTACAGTGTGTGTGTGTGTGTGTGTGTGTGTGTGTGTGTGTGTGTGTGTGTGTGTGTGTGTGTGTGTGTGTGTGTGTGTGTGTGTGTGTGTGTGTGTGTGTGTGTGTGTGTGTGTGTGTGTGTGTGTGTGTGTGTGTGTGTGTGTGTGTGTGTGTGTGTGTTCGCTCTCATTTAAAGGGTTATTCCCAGTGCGTAGGATGCTGCCACTCTTGCCCCTTGAAAGTGCCCCTTACCTCCTCCTCCTCTCCTCCCTTCCTCCTCTTCCTATCCTACTCTCCTCCTCCACTCCTCCCTTCCTCCCATACTCTCTTATATGTCCTCATTCCCAACGTTTTGCAAAACTCCTCTGTCAGAGATGACGGGAATGTGTGTGTGTGCGTGCGTGTGTGTGTGTGTGTGTGTGTGTATGTGAGTGTGTGTGTGACTCAGCATGATAGTGTAATCATCTCTAGGGCCCCAGCAGCTTGGCCCAATAAACCAGTGGATGAAAGAGCCTGGTGTCATCCTACTGCTGTCTAACGCCTGTCCTGTGTGTGTTACATAATGTGTGTTTGTGTTACTTTATGTGTGTGTGTTACTTTATGTGTGTGTGTGTTACTTTATGTGTGTGTGTTACTTTATGTGTGTGTGTGTTACTTTATGTGTGTGTGTTACTTTATGTGTGTGTTTTACTTTATGTGTGTGTGCGTTACTTTTTGTGTGTGTGTTACTTTGTGTGTGTGTGTCTTACTTTATGTGTGTGTGTGTTACTTTATGTGTGTGTGTTACTTTATTTGTGTGTATTACTTTATGTATGTGTGTGTTACTTTATGTGTGTGTGTGTTACTTTATGTGTGTGTGTTACTCTGTGTGTGTGTGTGTGTTACTTTGTGTGTGTGTGTGTGTTACTTTATGTGTGTGTGTGTTACTTTATGTGTGTGTGTTACTTGTGTGTGTGTTACTTTATGTGTGTGTGTGTGTTTACTTAATGTGTGTGTGTGTGTTACTTTATTGGTGTGTGTTACTTTAGGTGTGTGTGTGTGTGTGTGTTGCTTTATGTGTGTGTTACTTTATGTGTGTGTGTGTGTGTGTGTGTGTGTGTTACTTTATGTGTGTGTTACTTTATGTGTGTGTGTGTGTTACTTTATGTGTGTGTGTGTGTGTGTGTTACTTTGTCTCTGTGTGTGTGTGTGTTACTTTGTGTGTGTGTGTTACTTTATGTGTGTCTGTGTGTGTGTGTGTGTTACTTTATATGTGTGTGTTACTTTATGTGTGTGTGTGTTACTTTATGTGTGTGTGTTACTTTATGTGTGTGTGTGTTACTTTATGTGTGTGTGTCTTACGTTATGTGTGTGTGTGTGTGTGTGTTACTTTGTGTGTGTATTACTTTATATGTGTGTGTGTTACTTTATGTGTGTGTGTGTGTTACTTTATGTGTGTGTGTTACTTTATGTGTGTGTGTTACTTTGTGTGTGTGTGTGTTACTTTATGTTACATTTACATTTAAGTCATTTAGTGTGTGTGTATGTGTGTGTGTGTTTTACTTTATGGGTGTGTGTTACTTTAGGTGTGTGTGTGTGTGTTGCTTTATGTGTGTGTGTTACTTTATGTGTGTGTGTGTGTTTCTTTATGTCTGTGTGTGTGTGTGTGTGTTACTTTATGTCTGTGTTACTTTGTGTGTGTGTGTGTGTGTCTGTTACTTTATGTGTGTCTGTGTGTGTGTGTGTGTGTTACTTTATGTGTGTGTGTGTGTTACTTTATGTGTGTGTGTTACTCGATGTGTGTGTGTGTTACTTTATGTGTGTGTGTGTGTTACTTTATGTGTGTGTGTGTGTGTGTGTGTTACTTTATGTGTGTGTGTGTTACTTTATGTGTGTGTGTTACTTTATGTGTGTGTATTACTTTATGTGTGTGTGTGTGTTACTTTATGTGTGTGTGTGTGTGTGTGTGTTACTTTATGTGTGTGTTACTTTATGTGTGTGTGTGTGTGTTACTTTATGTGTGTGTGTGTTACTTTATGTCTGTGTTACTTTGTGTGTGTGTGTGTTACTTTATGTGTGTCTGTGTGTGTGTGTGTGTGTGTGTGTTTACTTTATGTGTGTGTGTGTGTGTGTTACTTTATGTGTGTGTGTGTGTTACTTTATGTGTGTGTGTTACTTTATGTGTGTGTGTGTTACTTTATGTGTGTGTGTGTGTTACTTTATGTGTGTGTGTTACTTTATGTGTGTGTGTGTTACTTTATGTGTGTGTGTTACTTAATGTGTGTGTGTGTGTTACTTTATGTGTGTGTGTTACTTTATGTGTGTGTGTGTGTTACTTTGTGTGTTACTTTGTGTGTGTGTGTTACTTTATGTGTGTGTGTCTTACTTTATGTGTGTGTGTTACTTTATGTGTGTGTGTTACTTTATGTGTGTGTATTACTTTATGTGTGTGTGTGTTACTTTATGTGTGTGTGTGTGTGTGTGTTACTTTATGTGTGTGTGTTACTTTATGTGTGTGTGTTACTTTGTGTGTGTGTGTTACTTTATGTGTGTGTGTTACTTTATGTGTGTGTGTGTGTTACTTTATGTGTGTGTGTGTGTGTTACTTATGTGTGTGTGTTACTTTATGTGTGTGTGTGTGTTACTTAATGTGTGTGTGTGTCTGTTACTTTATGGGTGTGTGTTACTTTAGGTGTGTGTGTGTGTTGCTTTATGTGTGTGTGTTACTTTATGTGTGTGTGTTACTTTATGTGTGTATGTGTTACTTTGTGTGTGTTACTTTATGTGTGTGTGTGTGTTACTTTATGTCTGTGTGTGTGTGTGTGTGTTACTTTATGTCTTTGTTACTTTGTGTGTGTGTGTGTTTACTTTATGTGTGTCTGTGTGTGTGTGTGTTACTTTGTGTGTGTGTGTTACTTTATGTGTGTGTGTTACTTTATGTGTTACATTTACTTTATGTGTGTGTGTGTTACTTTATGTGTGTATGTGTGTTACTTTATATGGGTGTGTGTGTTACTTTATATTTACATTACTTTTGTGTTTACTTTGTGTGTGTGTGTTACTTTATGTGTGTGTGTTTGTGTTTACTTTATATGTGTGTGTGTGTTACTTTATGTCTGTGTGTGTGTTACTTTGTGTGTGTGTGTGTGTGTGTGTGTTTGTGTGTGTGTGTGTTACTTTGTGTGTGTGTGTTTGTGTGTTGTGTGTGTGTGTGTGTGTGTGTGTGTGTGTTACTTTATGTGTGTGTGTTACTTTATGTGTGTGTGTGTTACTTTATGTGTGTGTGTGTGTGTGTTACTTTATGTGTGTGTGTTACTTTATGTGTGTGTGTGTGTTACTTTATGTGTGTGTGTGTGTGTGTGTTACTTTATGTGTGTGTGTTACTTTATGCATGTGTGTTACTTTATGTGTGTGTGTGTGTTACTTAATGTGTGTGTGTGTGTGTTACTTTATGGGTGTGTGTGTGTTGCTTTATGTGTGTGTGTTACTTTATGTGTGTGTGTTACTTTATGTGTGTATGTGTTACTTTGTGTGTTACTTTATGTGTGTGTGTTACTTTATGTGTGTGTGTTTACTTTATGTGTGTGTGTTACTTTATGTGTGTGTGTTACTTTATGTGTGTGTTTACTTTATGTGTGTGTGTGTTACTTTATGTGTGTGTGTGTGTGTGTGTTACTTTATGTGTGTGTGTTACTTTATGTGTGTGTGTTACTTTGTGTGTGTGTGTTACTTTATGTGTGTGTGTTACTTTATGTGTGTGTGTGTGTTACTTTATGTGTGTGTGTTACTTTGTGTGTGTGTTACTTTATGTGTGTGTGTGTGTTACTTTATGTGTGTGTGTGTCTGTTACTTTATGGGTGTGTGTTACTTTAGGTGTGTGTGTGTGTTGCTTTATGTGTTTGTTACTTTATGTGTGTGTGTTACTTTATGTGTGTATGTGTTACTTTGTGTGTCTTTATGTGTGTGTGTGTGTTACTTTATGTCTGTGTGTGTGTGTGTGTTTACTTTATGTCTTTGTTACTTTGTGTGTGTGTGTTACTTTATGTGTGTCTGTGTGTGTGTGTGTTACTTTGTGTGTGTGTGTTACTTTATGTGTGTGTGTGTTACTTTACATTTACATTACATTTACTTTATGTGTGTGTGTGTTACTTTATGTGTGTATGTGTGTTACTTTATATGGGTGTGTGTGTTACTTTATATGTGTGTGTGTTACTTTGTGTGTGTGTGTGTGTGTTACTTTGTGTGTGTGTGTTACTTTATGTGTGTGTGTTTGTGTGTTACTTTATGTGTGTGTGTGTGTGACTTTATGTCTGTTGTGTGTGTGTGTGTTACTTTGTGTGTGTGTGTGTGTGTGTGTGTGTGTGTGTGTGTGTGTGTGTGTGTGTGTGTGTGTGACCTGGGTTCAAATACATGTGTGTTTTAGTTTATGTGTGTCTTGTTACTTTTCCTATGTATTTGTGTGTTTTTAAACAAGTACTATTATTTGATTTTTTAATGGTTATTTTGTCAAAAATAAATGTGTATTTTACTTTATGCATGTTTTTTATGTGTGTGTGTGTTAAATGTGTGTGTGTGTGTGTTATTTATGGGTGTGTGTGTGTTTCTTTATGTGTGTGTGTTACTTTATGTGTGTGTGTGGGAGTGTATTTGAGTAGTACACAAAAAAAATACTTTAAATGTGTATGTGTTATTTGAATAGTTACTTTGAATGTGTGTGTGTGTAATGTGTGTGTGTTTGAAATTTAGTATGTTGTGTGTGTGTTACTTTAGGTCTTTGTTACTTTGTGTTGTGTGTGTGTGTTATGTGTGTCTGTGTGTCACATGTTACTTTGTGTGTGTGTGTTACTTTATGTGTCAGTGGTGTTACTTTGTGTGTGTGGCTTACTTTATGTGTGTGTGTGTTACTTTACCCTCTACATTTACAGCACTGGACCCTCTCCAAGTCACATATGACAGGCTTTATATGTGTGTGGTGTTACCCATGTGTGCCTTCATCTCCCCTTTAGTGATGAGTGTGAACTTTATGTTTCAGCATCATGTTAACTTTTCCTGTGTGTGTTACTTTATGTGTGTGTATTAATTTATGTGTGTGTGTGTGTGTTACTTTATGTGTGTGTGTGCGAATCAGACCTGGGTTCAAATACATGTGTGTTTCAGTATCTGGTCTTCCAAATACTTTTCCTATGTATTTGAGTATTTTCAAACAAGTACTATTATTTGATTTTTTAATGGTTATTTTGTCAAAAATAAATACTATTTGAGAGTTTTTTCAAATACCTGGGTTAAATGCATGGGAGTGTATTTGAGTAATTACACATTCATAAAAATATTAAACTGCTTGTCTTTCCAAATAAAATATATTTGAATAGTTACTTTGAATGTATATGAAAGTAATTGAGATATTTGAAATAGTATTTGAACCCAGGTCTATTGCTTGTGTGTGCCCTTATGTCTCTGTGTGTCACATGATGCGCTAGGTGTCAACACTCCTCTGTCAGTGGCAGTACAGGCGCTGGCACGGCCTCTAACAACCTAACCCTCTAACACAGCACTGGACCCTCTCCAAGTCACACAGACAGGCAGGCAGGCCAACCCACCCCAGCCTTCATCTCCCCAGTGATGAGCGTGAACTTGCAAATTTCAGCATCATGCCAACACTTCCTGGGGATTCAGAATAAAAAGGGATCTTTGATCTCTTCTAGTTACTTGTTGGAATATATTCTTAGGCTTCCCAAATGGCACCCTATTCCCTATGTAGTGCACTACTTTTGACCTGAGCCCTATGGGTCCTGATCTAACTACTGTAGGTAGCTATTTCTCACTACAGCTGTGAAACCCAGTGGTATGGTTATGCACTGTGGTAGCTGTATCTCTCACTACAGCACAATATGGGTTGTATCTAACTACTGTGGTAGCTGTATCTCTCACTACAGCACAATATGGGTTGTATCTAACTACTGTGGTAGCTGTATCTGACACTACAGCACAATATGGGTTGTATCTAACTACTGTGGTAGCTATATCTCTCACTACAGCACAATATGGGTTGTATCTAACTACTGTGGTAGCTGTATCTCTCACTACAGCACAATATGGGTTGTATCTAACTACTGTGGTAGCTGTATCTCTCACTACAGCACAATATGGGTTGTATCTAACTACTGTGGTAGCTGTATCTCTCACTACAGCACAATATGGTTCTTATCTAACTACTGTGGTAGCTGTATCTCTCACTACAGCACAATATGGGTTGTATCTAACTACTGTGGTAGCTGTATCTCTCACTACAGCACAATATGGGTTGTATCTAACTACTGTGGTAGCTGTATCTCTCACTACAGCACAATATGGGTTGTATCTAACTACTGTGGTAGCTGTATCTGACACTACAGCACAATATGGGTTGTATCTAACTACTGTGGTAGCTATATCTCTCACTACAGCACAATATGGGTTGTATCTAACTACTGTGGTAGCTGTATCTCTCACTACAGCACAATATGGGTTGTATCTAACTACTGTGGTAGCTGTATCTCTCACTACAGCACAATATGGGTTGTATCTAACTACTGTGGTAGCTGTATCTCTCACTACAGCACAATATGGTTCTTATCTAACTACTGTGGTAGCTGTATCTCTCACTACAGCACAATATGGGTTGTATCTAACTACTGTGGTAGCTGTATCTCTCACTACAGCACAATATGGGTTGTATCTAACTACCTGTGGTAGCTGTATCTCTCACTACAGCACAATATGGGTTGTATCTAACTACTGTCCCCGCTGATCCTCAACACGGGGGCCCCACAAGGGTGCGTTCTGAGCCCTCTCCTGTACTCCCTGTTCACCCACGACTGCGTGGCCACGCACGCCTCCAACTCAATCATCAAGTTTGCGGACGACACAACAGTGGTAGGCTTGATTACCAACAATGACGAGACGGCCTAAAGGGAGGAGGTGAGGGCCCTCGGAGTGTGGTGTCAGGAAAATAACCTCACACTCAACGTCAACAAAACTAAGGAGATGATTGTGGACTTCAGGAAACAGCAGAGGGAACACCCCCCTATCCACATCGATGGAACAGTAGTGGAGAGGGTAGCTAGTTTTAAGTTCCTCGGCATACACATCACAGACAAACTGAATTGGTCCACTCACACTGACAGCGTCGTGAAGAAGGCGCAGCAGCGCCTCTTCAACCTCAGGAGGCTGAAGAAATTCGGCTTGTCACCAAAAGCACTCACAAACTTCTACAGATGCACAATCGAGAGCATCCTGGCAGGCTGTATCACCGCCTGGTACGGCAACTGCTCCGCCCTCAACCGTAAGGCTCTCCAGAGGGTAGTGAGGACTGCACAACGCATCACCGGGGGCAAACTACCTGCCCTCCAGGACACCTACACCACCCGATGTTACAGGAAGGCCATAAAGATCATCAAGGACATCAACCACCCGAACCACTGCCTGTTCACCCTGCTATCATCCAGAAGGCGAGGTCAGTACAGGTGCATCAAAGCTGGGACCGAGAGACTGAAAAACAGCTTCTATCTCAAGGCCATCAGACTGTTAAACAGCCACCACTAACATTGAGTGGCTGCTGCCAACACACTGTCATTGACACTGACCCAACTCCAGCCACTTTAATAATGGGAATTGATGGGAAATGATGTAAATATATAAACAATGCTACCTTATATAATGTTACTTACCCTACATTATTCATCTCTAAGTCGCTCTGGATAAGAGCGTCTGCTAAATGACGTAAATGTAAATATGCATATGTATATACTGTACTCTACATCATCGACTGCATCCTTATGTAATACATGTATCACTAGCCACTTTAACTATGCCACTTTGTTTACTTTGTCTACACACTCATCTCATATGTATATACTGTACTCGATACCATCTACTGTATGCTGCTCTGTACCATCACTCATTCATATATCCTTATGTACATATTCCTTATCCCCTTACACTGTGTATAAGACAGTAGTTTTGGAATTGTTAGTTAGATTACTTGTTGGTTATCACTGCATTGTCGGAACTAGAAGCACAAGCATTTCGCTACACTCGCATTAACATCTGCTAACCATGTGTATGTGACAAATAACATTTGATTTGATTTTGATTTGATTTGTATCTCTCACTACAGCACAATATGGGTTGTATCTAACTACTGTGGTAGCTGTATCTCTCACTACAGCACAATATGGGTTGTATCTAACTACTGTGGTAGCTGTATCTGACACTACAGCACAACATGGGTTGTATCTAACTACTGTGGTAGCTGTATCTCTCACTACAGCACGACATGGGTCGTTTCTAACTACTGTGGTAGCTGTATCTGACACTACAGCTCAACATGGGTCGTATCTAACTACTGTGGTAGCTGTATCTCTCACTACAGCACAACATGGGTGGTATCTAACTACTGTGGTAGCTGTATCTGACACTTCAGCACAACATGGGTCGTATCTAACTACTGTGGTAGCTGTATCTCTCACTACAGCACAACATGGGTCGTATCTTACTACTGTGGTAGCTGTATCTCTCACTACAGCACAACATGGGTCGTTTTTAACTGTGGTAGCTGTCTCTGACTTTTCTTAGTATATTTATAGTAATGCTCTCCACATGTGGTGGATATATCTTAACCGTCCAGCCAATCACAGTATAATACACTAAGCTCTCCACAGAGAGTCCCGCTCCTAAGATCCTTATAGTGCCATTGAATTACTGTTTATTTTCTCTGCCTTCATAATGGATTGGCCAATTTCAGTTCATCTGAGATAATTCACTGTAGAGGTATCCACATAATGACTAACAATGCTTATGACCGGCTGGCTCGGGCCTTTTCACTCCCCAGCGTACGATTAAGCTGGTAATTATCCTGTAGCGCGCATGCTAATCTAAATAGTAAATACTCCACGACTGGGGGGGAGAGAGTGGCGTGTCTATGTCTTTGGACTCGGAAGGACCCCTTCTCTGTCAGAGTTGAGCTGAGTGTTCTAACCGCTTATAGGCGTCTATGGAGATGCCTGTTTATCTATGTGCCGCTGAGCTGGGCTGAATTGACTGGGCCAGCGTGAGGAAGGAAGCTGAGTTTCATCAAGCCAGCCCCCAGGTACCAGTGGCTTGGTGGATCCTGGTTAATGTGTGTTCCCACGGTGCAGAGCAGTATTAAGCACCAGGTGGAACAGGAAAACATTCCATGACTGGGTTGAGAGAGAGAGAAGGAGAGACACAGAAAGGGAGAGACAATCTTTGAAGGCTTTGGAGAATCTCCATTGAAATGGAGTTATATTTGGTTGCTTCTTCCTTGACCTTTGACCATAGTATCTCCAGTACCGTGCCTTCATATGGGAAGATGTATTCAGTCGTTAAGTAACCAATCCAAAGCCTCATGTCACATGGCTATGAATCACTGAAGCTTGCTCCAGTCTCTGTGGTCAACTGTTGTCAGTCGGACCGCTCTACGTTATGGTCGCACAGCTCTGCATGGTCCTCCCATGACCACACATTCTGACCACGGTCCTGGTCATCTAAGGTCAGGTTGTGCATGGGTTTAGGTTGGGAGCGACTCCCTTTCCTCTCCTCACAGCAGACCCCAGCAATGTTGGCCACGCAGTCTCTGTCTCTCTCGCTATCTCTCTCTCTGTCCCTCTCCCTGTTCCTCTCCATTCTCCATCCTAACCCCAAAGGGACAACACCCAGTCCTGTCTCCCTCCCTCTCATTGAGGGTGCTGTGGTGGTGGGACACCAAAGAGAAGCATCCCCCTCTCCACCAAACTCAGGGGGGGGAAATGGATGATGGGGAGAGAGAGGAAGAGAGAGGAGCCGCCTGTGAGTTTGTCGGTTGGTGGCTGTCTGTCCTGGCTGTCCTCTGTGACACAGTGGCGGACTGACTCGTTGGCTTGGCTGACTGACTGCTTGGCTGGCTGACTGACTGGTTGGCTTGGCTGACTGACTGCTTGGCTGGCTGACTGATTGCCTGGCTGGCTGACTGTCTAGGCCTGTCTCCCTGGCCTCTCCACTCCGGTCCCTGCTGGTTAGATGCTGTCTGATTCAGAGCAACACTTCCATTCAGCTGGAAACCACGCTGTTGGACCAAACCTATTACATCAGTGGTCCATCCTCATCCTTCATCCTCACACTGAAGTATTTTCTCTTGGAAGACAACCACTGTGGCTGCATCTCAAATAGCATCCCATTCCCTATATCCTGGTCAGAAGTTGTACACTATAAGGAATAGTGTACCATTTGAGACACTCTGTAGAGAGGATATGGTAACTTCAGATTAGAGTTGAACAAACTATTGGGCATATGAAAAGAAGCATGGTAACTTCAGGTTAGAGTTGAACAAACTATTGGGCCTAGGAAAAGAAGCATGGTAACTTCAGATTAGAGTTGAACGGACTATTGGGCCTAGGAAAGGAAGCATGGTAACTTCAGGTTAGAGTTGAACGGACTATTGGTCCTAGGAAAGGAAGCATGGTAACTTCAGGTTAGAGTTGAACGGACTATTGGGCCTATGAAAAGAAGTATGGTAACTTCAGGTTGGAGTTGAATCTAGTACATGCTAACTCCAAAGAGTTTAAGCCATATACTCCTTTGTCTCGAAGATGAAGATATTAAAGCTAATAAACTTCTTGAATTTTCCATTATTCCCCTGGTAATCACATTTATCATATCTAGTCTTTGGTGTTTGTAATCACGTTTATCACATCTAGTCTTTGGTGTTTGTAATCACATTTATCATATCTAGTCTTTGGTGTTTATAATCACATTTATCATATCTAGTCTTTGGTGTTTATAATCACATTTATCATATCTAGTCTTTGGTGTTTGTAATTGTAATGAATTTCCTCCTCTTCTTCCGAAGAGGAGGCGAAACGGATCAGAGGACCAATACGCGGCGTGGTAAGTGTCCATGGTTCCTTTTAATACGTTAAGGTACACATGAACAACTGACTACAAAAAACAAGAAATGTGAAAACTCAAACCAGTCCTATCTGGTGCAAAGACAGAGACAGGAACAATCACCCACAAACACAGTGAAACCCAGGCTACCTAAGTATGATTCTCAATCAGAGACAACTAATGACACCTGCCTCTGATTGAGAACCATACTAGGCCGAAACATAAAAATACCCAAATCATAGAAAAACAAACATAGACTGCCCACCCAACTCACGCCCTGACCATACTAACTAAATACAAAACACAGGAAATAAAGGTCAGAACGTGACAGTAATCACATTTATCATATCTAGTCTTTGGTGTTTGTAATCACGTTTATCATATCTAGTCTTTGGTCTTGGTACTCACGTTTATCATATCTAGTCTTTGGTGTTTGTAATCACGTTTATCATATCTAGTCTTTGGTCTTTGTAATCACGTTTATCATATCTAGTCTTTGGTCTTGGTACTCACGTTTATCATATCTAGTCTTTGGTGTTTGTAATCACGTTTATCATATCTAGTCTTTGGTGTTTGTAATCACGTTTATCATATCTAGTCTTTGGTCTTGGTACTCACGTTTATCATATCTAGTCTTTGGTGTTTGTAATCACGTTTATCATATCTAGTCTTTGGTCTTGGTAATCTCATATCTAGTCTTTGGTCTTGGTACTCACGTTTATCATATCTAGTCTTTGGTGTTTGTAATCACGTTTATCATATCTAGTCTTTGGTGTTTGTAATCACGTTTATCATATCTAGTCTTTGGTGTTTGTAATCACGTTTATCATATCTAGTCTTTGGTATTTGTAATCACGTTTATCATATCTAGTCTTTGGTCTTTGTAATCACGTTTATCATATCTAGTCTTTGGTGTTTGTAATCACGTTTATCATATCTAGTCTTTGGTGTTTGTAATCACGTTTATCATATCTAGTCTTTGGTCTTTGTAATCACGTTTATCATATCTAGTCTTTGGTGTTTGTAATCACGTTTATCATATCTAGTCTTTGGTCTTGGTACTCACGTTTATCATATCTAGTCTTTGGTGTTTGTAATCACGTTTATCATATCTAGTCTTTGGTCTTGGTACTCACGTTTATCATATCTAGTCTTTGGTGTTTGTAATCACGTTTATCATATCTAGTCTTTGGTGTTTGTAATCACGTTTATCATATCTAGTCTTTGGTGTTTGTAATCACGTTTATCATATCTAGTCTTTGGTGTTTGTAATCACGTTTATCATATCTAGTCTTTGGTATTTGTAATCACGTTTATCATATCTAGTCTTTGGTGTTTGTAATCACGTTTATCATATCTAGTCTTTGGTGTTTGTAATCACGTTTATCATATCTAGTCTTTGGTCTTGGTACTCACGTTTATCATATCTAGTCCTTGGTCTTGGTACTCACGTTTATCATATCTAGTCCTTGGTGTTTGTAATCACGTTTATCATATCTAGTCTTTGGTCTTGGTACTCACGTTTATCATATCTAGTCCTTGGTCTTGGTACTCACGTTTATCATATCTAGTCCTTGGTGTTTGTAATCACGTTTATCATATCTAGTCTTTGGTCTTGGTAATCACGTTTATCATATCTAGTCCTTGGTCTTGGTACTCACGTTTATCATATCTAGTCTTTGGTCTTGGTACTCACGTTTATCATATCTAATCTTTGGTGTTTGCAATCACATTTATCATATATTTATTATATCTAAACAAAACCAGTTGAGAAGGTTCAGAGCAGCTGAAAGGGCATGGTGATAATAGACAGAAGGCCTATATTCTCATATCAACAAGGCTCTTGAGCCAGTAATTTTAGGAGGCCTCAGGGCATATTCAAACTGTGTCATACACACACACAGACACTCACTCACCCCTGAAAACAAACGCCGCTGGTGTTGAGTTGAGAGTGTGAGACGTGACACGTCTGGCGGAATGGAATCACTTCCTCCTGTGAACTGGGCGCCCATTGTCACTGCGACCCCTACCCAGTTAACCTCCGACCCAGGGGTCAACATGACAACTAGCCCACTGAGGATTCGGGTGTATGTGAGCGTGCAGAGAGTGTGTGTGTTTGCGCGTTCGCAGCCACAGGTGTCTGGTAGGGTGTCAAGTGGGCTTTTGGGGCCTCATTTTCACCATCTGTTTCCAGGGTGATGGGATGGGGGGAGGGGTTACCAACACATGTCTGGAGGAAGGAGGGAGGGAGGGGAAGGGCGGTGGGCAGAGGGGGTGAATGGAGGGACGAAGCAGGCCGCAGGAAGACTGGCAGGTGCTTGTGGATGTTAGCCCCTCTTTTGCCCTCTTTACTGGGGTGGATTCAGAGTAATTGTGGGGTGGAGTTTAGGGTGGGGTTGTTGGATCTCAAGATCAGAGGTTAGATCAGAGCCAAGGGCACGCCACTCAGAGAGGCACCTCTGTGTGTTAACTTACTTTTTGATGAGGCCTGTGTGCTAACTTCCTCTCTGTTGAGGCCTGTGTGCTAACTTCCTCTCTGTTGGGGGGAGTGTTGGGGGGAGTGGGCTTGGTCATGTTACTAATAA
The DNA here is from genome assembly GCF_021184085.1 of Oncorhynchus gorbuscha. Lineage (NCBI taxonomy): Eukaryota > Metazoa > Chordata > Actinopteri > Salmoniformes > Salmonidae > Oncorhynchus > Oncorhynchus gorbuscha. Next base: position 19,038,233 of record NC_060181.1, on the reverse strand, counting down.
TCATGTTGAGGGGAATGGGCTTGGTCATGTTACAAATAATCATGTTGGGGGAAGTGAGCTTGGTCATGTTACTAATAATCATGTTGGGAGGGGAGTGGGCTTGGTCATGTTACAAATAATCATGTTAGGGTGAGTGGGCTTGGTCATGTTACTAATAATCATGTTGGGAGGGGAGTGGGCTTGGTCATGTTACAAATAATCATGTTGAGGGGAATGGGCTTGGTCATGTTACAAATAATCATGTTGGGGGAAGTGGGCTTGGTCATGTTACAAATAATCATGTTGGGGGAAGTGGGCTTGGTCATGTTACAAATAATCATGTTGGGGGAAGTGAGCTTGGTCATGTTACTAATAATCATGTTGGGAGGGGAGTGGGCTTGGTCATGTTACAAATAATCATGTTGGGGGAAGTGGGCTTGGTCATGTTACTAATAATCATTTTGGGGGGAGTGGGCTTGGTCATGTTACTAATAATCATGTTGGGGGAAGTGGGCTTGGTCATGTTACTAATAATTAAGGTGGTGAGGGGAGTGGGCTTGGTCATGTTACTAATAATCATGTTAGGGGGAGTGGGCTTGGTCATGTTACTAATAATCATGTTGGGGGAGTGGGCTTGGTCATGTTACAAATAATCATGTTGGGGGGAGTGGGCTTGGTCATGTTACTAATAATCATGTTGGGGGAGTGGGCTTGGTCATGTTACTAATAATCATGTTGGGGGAGAGTGGGCTTGGTCATGTTACTAATAATCATGTTGGGGGAGTGGGCTTGGTCATGTCACTAATAATCATGTTGGGGGAGTGGGCTTGGTCATGTTACTAATAATCATGTTTGGGTGAGAGTGGGCTTGGTCATGTTACTAATAATCATGTTGGGGAGACTGGGCTTGGTCATGTTACTAATAATCATGTTGGGGGGAGTGGGCTTGGTCATGTTACTAATAATCATGTTGGGGGGAGTGGGCTTGGTCATGTTACTAATAATCATGTTTGGATGAGAGTGGGCTTGGTCATGTTACTAATAATCATGTTGGGAGGGGAGTGGGCTTGGTCATGTTACAAATAATCATGTTGGGGGAAGTGGGCTTGGTCATGTTACTAATAATCATGTTGGGAGGGGAGTGGGCTTGGTCATGTTACAAATAATCATGTTGAGGGGAATGGGCTTGGTCATGTTACAAATAATCATGTTGGGGGAAGTGGGCTTGGTCATGTTACAAATAATCATGTTGGGGGAAGTGGGCTTGGTCATGTTACTAATAATCATGTTGGGAGGTTACTAATAATCATGTTGGAGTGGGCTTGGTCATGTTACAAATAATCATGTTGGGGGAGTGGGCTTGGTCATGTTACTAATAATCATGTTGGGAGGGGAGTGGGCTTGGTCATGTTACTAATAATCATGTTGGGAGGGGAGTGGGCTTGGTCATGTTACTAATAATCATGTTGGGGGAGTGGGCTTGGTCATGTTACTAATAATCATGTTGGGGGAAGTGGGCTTGGTCATGTTACTAATAATCATGTTGGGAGGGGAGTGGGCTTGGTCATGTTACTAATAATCATGTTGGGGGAGTGGGCTTGGTCATGTTACTAATAATCATGTTGGGGGGGAGTGGGCTTGGTCATGTTACTAATAATCATGTTGGGGGAGTGGACTTGGTCATGTTACTAATAATCATGTTGGGGGAGTGGGCTTGGTCATGTTACTAATAATCATGTTGGGGGAGTGGGCTTGGTCATGTTACAAATAATCATGTTGGGGGAAGTGGGCTTGGTCATGTTACTAATAATCATTTTGGGGGGAGTGGGCTTGGTCATGTTACTAATAATCATGTTGGGGGAAGTGGGCTTGGTCATGTTACTAATAATCATGTTGGGAGGGGAGTGGGCTTGGTCATGTTACTAATAATCATGTTGGGAGGGGAGTGGGCTTGGTCATGTTACTAATAATCATGTTGGGGGGGAGTGGGCTTGGTCATGTTACTAATAATCATGTTGGGGGAGTGGGCTTGGTCATGTTACTAATAATCATGTTGGGGGGGAGTGGGCTTGGTCATGTTACTAATAATCATGTTGGGGGGAGTGGGCTTGGTCATGTTACTAATAATCATGTTGGGGGAGTGGGCTTGGTCATGTTACTAATAATCATGTTGGGGGGAGGTCATGTTACTAATAATCATGTTGGGCTTGGTCATGTTACTAATAATCATGTTGGGAGGGGAGTGGGCTTGGTCATGTTACTAATAATCATGTTGGGAGGGGAGTGGGCTTGGTCATGTTATTAATAATCATGTTGGGGGGAGTGGGCTTGGTCATGTTACTAATAATCATGTTGGGGGAGTTGGTCATGTTACTAATAATCATGTTGGGGGAGTGGGCACTAATAATCATGTTGGGGGGAGTGGGCTTGGTCATGTTACTAATAATCATGTTGGGGGAGTGGGCTTGGTAATGTTACTAATAATCATGTTGGGGGAGTGGGCTTGGTCATGTTACTAATAATCATGTTGGGGGAGTGGGCTTGGTCATGTTACTAATAATCATGTTGGGAGGGGAGTGGGCTTGGTCATGTTACTAATAATCATGTTGGGGGAGTGGGCTTGGTCATGTTACTAATAATCATGTTGGGAGGGGAGTGGGCTTGGTCATGTTACTAATAATCATGTTGGGGGGAGTGGGCTTGGTCATGTTACTAATAATCATGTTGGGAGGGGAGTGGGCTTGTCATGTTACTAATAATCATGTTGGGGGGGAGTGGGCTTGGTCATGTCACTAATAATCATGTTGGGGGAGTGGGCTTGGTCATGTTACTAATAATCATGTTGGGGGAGTGGGCTTGGTCATGTTACTAATAATCATGTTGGGGGAGTGGGCTTGGTCATGTTACTAATAATCATGTTGGGGGAGTGGGCTTGGTCATGTTACTAATAATCATGTTGGGGGAGTGGGCTTGGTCATGTTACTAATAATCATGTTGGGGGAGTGGGCTTGGTCATGTCACTAATAATCATGTTGGGGGAGTGGGCTTGGTCATGTTACTAATAATCATGTTGGGAGGGGAGTGGGCTTGGTCATGTTACTAATAATCATGTTGGGGGAAGTGGGCTTGGTCATGTTACTAATAATCATGTTGGGAGGGGAGTGGGCTTGGTCATGTTACTAATAATCATGTTGGGGGGAGTGGGCTTGGTCATGTTACTAATAATCATGTTGGGGGAGTGGGCTTGGTCATGTTACTAATAATCATTTTGGGGGAGTGGGCTTGGTCATGTTACTAATAATCATGTTGGGGGAGTGGGCTTGGTCATGTTACTAATAATCATGTTGGGAGGGGAGTGGGCTTGGTCATGTTACTAATAATCATGTTGGGAGGGGAGTGGGCTTGGTCATGTTATTAATAATCATGTTGGGGGAGTGGGCTTGGTCATGTTACTAATAATCATGTTGGGGGAGTGGGCTTGGTCATGTTACTAATAATCATGTTGGGAGGGGAGTGGGCTTGGTCATGTTATTAATAATCATGTTGGGGGGGAGTGGGCTTGGTCATGTTACTAATAATCATGTTGGGGGGAGTGGGCTTGGTCATGTTACTAATAATCATGTTGGGAGGGGAGTGGGCTTGGTCATGTTACTAATAATCATGTTGGGAGGGGAGTGGGCTTGGTCATGTTACTAATAATCATGTTGGGAGGGGAGTGGGCTTGGTCATGTTATTAATAATCATGTTGGGGGGGAGTGGGCTTGGTCATGTTACTAATAATCATGTTGGGGGAGTGGGCTTGGTCATGTCACTAATAATCATGTTGGGGGAGTGGGCTTGGTCATGTTACTAATAATCATGTTGGGGGAGTGGGCTTGGTAATGTTACTAGTAATCATGTTGGGGGGAGTGGGCTTGGTAATGTTACTAATAATCATGTTGGGGGAGTGGGCTTGGTCATGTTACTAATAATCATGTTGGGAGGGGAGTGGGCTTGGTCATGTTACTAATAATCATGTTGGGGGAGTGGGCTTGGTCATGTTACTAATAATCATGTTGGGAGGGGAGTGGGCTTGGTCATGTTACTAATAATCATGTTGGGGGAGTGGGCTTGGTCATGTTACTAATAATCATGTTGGGAGGGGAGTGGGCTTGGTCATGTTACTAATAATCATGTTGGGGGGAGTGGGCTTGGTCATGTCACTAATAATCATGTTGGGGGAGTGGGCTTGGTCATGTTACTAATAATCATGTTGGGGGAGTGGGCTTGGTCATGTTACTAATAATCATGTTGGGAGGGGAGTGGGCTTGGTCATGTTACTAATAATCATGTTAGGGGGAGTGGGCTTGGTCATGTTACTAATAATCATGTTGGGGGAGTGGGCTTGGTCATGTTACTAATAATCATGTTGGGGGAGTGGGCTTGGTCATGTCACTAATAATCATGTTGGGGGAGTGGGCTTGGTCATGTTACTAATAATCATGTTGGGAGGGGAGTGGGCTTGGTCATGTTACTAATAATCATGTTGGGGGAAGTGGGCTTGGTCATGTCACTAATAATCATGTTGGGAGGGGAGTGGGCTTGGTCATGTTACTAATAATCATGTTGGGGGAGTGGGCTTGGTCATGTTACTAATAATCATGTTGGGGGAGTGGGCTTGGTCATGTTACTAATAATCATGTTGGGGGAGTGGACTTGGTCATGTTACTAATAATCATGTTGGGGGAGTGGGCTTGGTCATGTTACTAATAATCATGTTGGGGGAGTGGGCTTGGTCATGTTACAAATAATCATGTTGGGGGAAGTGGGCTTGGTCATGTTACTAATAATCATTTTGGGGGAGTGGGCTTGGTCATGTTACTAATAATCATGTTGGGGGAAGTGGGCTTGGTCATGTTACTAATAATCATGTTGGGAGGGGAGTGGGCTTGGTCATGTTACTAATAATCATGTTGGGAGGGGAGTGGGCTTGGTCATGTTATTAATAATCATGTTGGGGGGGAGTGGGCTTGGTCATGTTACTAATACTCATGTTGGGGGAGTGGGCTTGGTCATGTCACTAATAATCATGTTGGGGGAGTGGGCTTGGTCATGTTACTAATAATCATGTTGGGGGAGTGGGCTTGGTCATGTTACTAATAATCATGTTGGGGGAGTGGGCTTGGTCATGTTACTAATAATCATGTTGGGGGAGTGGGCTTGGTCATGTTACTAATAATCATGTTGGGAGGGGAGTGGGCTTGGTCATGTTGCTAATAATCATGTTGGGGGAGTGGGCTTGGTCATGTCACTAATAATCATGTTGGGGGAGTGGGCTTGGTAATGTTACTAGTAATCATGTTGGGGGGGAGTGGGCTTGGTAATGTTACTAATAATCATGTTGGGGAGTGGGCTTGGTCATGTTACTAATAATCATGTTGGGGGAGTGGGCTTGGTCATGTTACTAATAATCATGTTGGGGGAGTGGGCTTGGTCATGTTACTAATAATCATGTTGGGGGAGTGGGCTTGGTCATGTTACTAATAATCATGTTGGGAGGGGAGTGGGCTTGGTCATGTTACTAATAATCATGTTGGGGGGAGTGGGCTTGGTCATGTTACTAATAATCATGTTGGGGGAGTGGGCTTGGTCATGTTACTAATAATCATGTTGGGGGAGTGGACTTGGTCATGTTACTAATAATCATGTTGGGGGAGTGGGCTTGGTCATGTTACTAATAATCATGTTGGGGGAGTGGGCTTGGTCATGTTACAAATAATCATGTTGGGGGAAGTGGGCTTGGTCATGTTACTAATAATCATTTTGGGGGAGGGGCTTGGTCATGTTACTAATAATCATGTTGGGGGAAGTGGGCTTGGTCATGTTACTAATAATCATGTTGGGAGGGGAGTGGGCTTGGTCATGTTACTAATAATCATGTTGGGAGGGGAGTGGGCTTGGTCATGTTATTAATAATCATGTTGGGGGGAGTGGGCTTGGTCATGTTACTAATACTCATGTTGGGGGAGTGGGCTTGGTCATGTCACTAATAATCATGTTGGGGGGAGTGGGCTTGGTCATGTTACTAATAATCATGTTGGGGGAGTGGGCTTGGTCATGTTACTAATAATCATGTTGGGGGAGTGGGCTTGGTCATGTTACTAATAATCATGTTGGGGGAGTGGGCTTGGTCATGTTACTAATAATCATGTTGGGAGGGAGTGGGCTTGGTCATGTTACTAATAATCATGTTGGGGGAGTGGGCTTGGTCATGTTGCTAATAATCATGTTGGGGGAGTGGGCTTGGTCATGTCACTAATAATCATGTTGGGGGGGAGTGGGCTTGGTAATGTTACTAGTAATCATGTTGGGGGGAGTGGGCTTGGTAATGTTACTAATAATCATGTTGGGGGAGTGGGCTTGGTCATGTTACTAATAATCATGTTGGGAGGGGAGTGGGCTTGGTCATGTTACTAATAATCATGTTGGGGGAGTGGGCTTGGTCATGTTACTAATAATCATGTTGGGAGGGGAGTGGGCTTGGTCATGTTACTAATAATCATGTTGGGGGAGTGGGCTTGGTCATGTTACTAATAATCATGTTGGGAGGGGAGTGGGCTTGGTCATGTTACTAATAATCATGTTGGGGGGAGTGGGCTTGGTCATGTTACTAATAATCATGTTTGGGTGAGAGTGGGCTTGGTCATGTTACTAATAATCATGTTGGGGGAAGTGGGCTTGGTCATGTTACTAATAATCATGTTGAGGGGAATGGGCTTGGTCATGTTACTAATAATCATGTTAGGGGGAGTGGGCTTGGTCATGTTACTAATAATCATGTTGGGAGGGGAGTGGGCTTGGTCATGTTACTAATAATCATGTTAGGGGGAGTGGGCTTGGTCATGTCACTAATAATCATGTTGGGAGGGGAGTGGGCTTGGTCATGTTACTAATAATCATGTTGGGAGGGGAGTGGGCTTGGTCATGTTACTAATAATCATGTTGGGGAGACTGGGCTTGGTCATGTTACTAATAATCATGTTGGGAGGGGAGTGGGCTTGGTCATGTTACTAATAATCATGTTGGGAGGGGAGTGGGCTTGGTCATGTTACTAATAATCATGTTGGGAGGGGAGTGGGCTTGGTCATGTCACTAATAATCATGTTGGGAGGGGAGTGGGCTTGGTCATGTTACTAATAATCATGTTGGGAGGGGAGTGGGCTTGGTCATGTCACTAATAATCATGTTGGGAGGGGAGTGGGCTTGGTCATGTTACTAATAATCATGTTGGGAGGGGAGTGGGCTTGGTCATGTTACTAATAATCATGTTGGGGAGTGGGCTTGGTCATGTCACTAATAATCATGTTGGGGGAGTGGGCTTGGTCATGTCACTAATAATCATGTTGGGGGAGTGGGCTTGGTCATGTTACTAATAATCATGTTGGGGAGTGGGCTTGGTCATGTCACTAATAATCATGTTGGGGGGGAGTGGGCTTGGTCATGTTACTAATAATCATGTTGGGGGGAGTGGGCTTGGTCATGTTACAAATAATCATGTTGGGGGAAGTGGGCTTGGTCATGTTACTAATAATCATTTTGGGGGAGTGGGCTTGGTCATGTTACTAATAATCATGTTGGGGGAAGTGGGCTTGGTCATGTTACTAATAATCATGTTGGGAGGGGAGTGGGCTTGGTCATGTTACTAATAATCATGTTGGGAGGGGAGTGGGTTTGGTCATGTTACTAATAATCATGTTGGGGGGAGTGGGCTTGGTCATGTTACTAATAATCATGTTGGGGGAGTGGGCTTGGTCATGTTACTAATAATCATGTTGGGGGGAGTGGGCTTGGTCATGTTACTAATAATCATGTTGGGGGAGTGGACTTGGTCATGTTACTAATAATCATGTTGGGGGAGTGGGCTTGGTCATGTTACTAATAATCATGTTGGGGGGAGTGGGCTTGGTCATGTTACAAATAATCATGTTGGGGGAAGTGGGCTTGGTCATGTTACTAATAATCATTTTGGGGGGAGTGGGCTTGGTCATGTTACTAATAATCATGTTGGGGGAAGTGGGCTTGGTCATGTTACTAATAATCATGTTGGGAGGGGAGTGGGCTTGGTCATGTTACTAATAATCATGTTGGGAGGGGAGTGGGCTTGGTCATGTTATTAATAATCATGTTGGGGGGAGTGGGCTTGGTCATGTTACTAATAATCATGTTGGGGGAGTGGGCTTGGTCATGTCACTAATAATCATGTTGGGGGAGTGGGCTTGGTCATGTTACTAATAATCATGTTGGGGGAAGTGGGCTTGGTCATGTTACTAATAATCATGTTGGGAGGGGAGTGGGCTTGGTCATGTTACTAATAATCATGTTGGGAGGAGTGGGCTTGGTCATGTTACTAATAATCATGTTGGGAGGAGTGGGCTTGGTCATGTTACTAATAATCATGTTGGGGGAGTGGGCTTGGTCATGTCACTAATAATCATGTTGGGGGAGTGGGCTTGGTCATGTTACTAATAATCATGTTGGGAGGGGAGTGGGCTTGGTCATGTTACTAATAATCATGTTGGGGGAGTGGGCTTGGTCATGTTACTAATAATCATGTTGGGGGAGTGGGCTTGGTCATGTTACTGATAATCATGTTGGGGGAGTGGACTTGGTCATGTTACTAATAATCATGTTGGGGGAGTGGGCTTGGTCATGTTACTAATAATCATGTTGGGGGGGCTTGGTCAGTGGGCTTGGTCATGTTACTAATAATCATGTTGGGGGAGTGGGCTTGGTCATGTTACTAATAATCATGTTGGGGAGTGGGCTTGGTCATGTTACTAATAATCATGTTGGGGGAGTGGGCTTGGTCATGTTACTAATAATCATGTTGGGGGAGTGGGCTTGGTCATGTTACTAATAATCATGTTGGGGGAGTGGGCTTGGTCATGTTACTAATAATCATGTTGGGAGGGGAGTGGGCTTGGTCATGTTACTAATAATCATGTTGGGGGAGTGGGCTTGGTCATGTTACTAATAATCATGTTGGGGGAGTGGGCTTGGTCATGTTACTAATAATCATGTTGGGGGAGTGGACTTGGTCATGTTACTAATAATCATGTTGGGGGAGTGGGCTTGGTCATGTTACTAATAATCATGTTGGGGGAGTGGGCTTGGTCATGTTACAAATAATCATGTTGGGGGAAGTGGGCTTGGTCATGTTACTAATAATCATTTTGGGGGAGTGGGCTTGGTCATGTTACTAATAATCATGTTGGGGGAAGTGGGCTTGGTCATGTTACTAATAATCATGTTGGGAGGGGAGTGGGCTTGGTCATGTTACTAATAATCATGTTGGGAGGGGAGTGGGCTTGGTCATGTTATTAATAATCATGTTGGGGGGAGGGGCTTGGTCATGTTACTAATACTCATGTTGGGGGAGTGGGCTTGGTCATGTCACTAATAATCATGTTGGGGGAGTGGGCTTGGTCATGTTACTAATAATCATGTTGGGGGAGTGGGCTTGGTCATGTTACTAATAATCATGTTGGGGGAGTGGGCTTGGTCATGTTACTAATAATCATGTTGGGGGAGTGGGCTTGGTCATGTTACTAATAATCATGTTGGGAGGGGAGTGGGCTTGGTCATGTTGCTAATAATCATGTTGGGGGAGTGGGCTTGGTCATGTCACTAATAATCATGTTGGGGGAGTGGGCTTGGTAATGTTACTAGTAATCATGTTGGGGGGAGTGGGCTTGGTAATGTTACTAATAATCATGTTGGGGGAGTGGGCTTGGTCATGTTACTAATAATCATGTTGGGAGGGGAGTGGGCTTGGTCATGTTACTAATAATCATGTTGGGGGAGTGGGCTTGGTCATGTTACTAATAATCATGTTGGGAGGGGAGTGGGCTTGGTCATGTTACTAATAATCATGTTGGGGGAGTGGGCTTGGTCATGTTACTAATAATCATGTTGGGAGGGGAGTGGGCTTGGTCATGTTACTAATAATCATGTTGGGGGAGTGGGCTTGGTCATGTCACTAATAATCATGTTGGGGGAGTGGGCTTGGTCATGTTACTAATAATCATGTTGGGGGGAGTGGGCTTGGTCATGTTACTAATAATCATGTTGGGAGGAGTGGGCTTGGTCATGTTACTAATAATCATGTTGGGGGAGTGGGCTTGGTCATGTTACTAATAATCATGTTGGGGGAGTGGGCTTGGTCATGTTACTAATAATCATGTTGGGGGAGTGGGCTTGGTCATGTCACTAATAATCATGTTGGGGGAGTGGGCTTGGTCATGTTACTAATAATCATGTTGGGGGGAGAGTGGGCTTGGTCATGTTACTAATAATCATGTTGGGAGGGGAGTGGGCTTGGTAATGTTACTAGTAATCATGTTGGGGGGGGAGTGGGCTTGGTAATGTTACTAATAATCATGTTGGGGGGAGTGGGCTTGGTCATGTCACTAATAATCATTTTGGGAGGGGAGTGGGCTTGGTCATGTTACTAATAATCATGTTGGGGGGAGTGGGCTTGGTCATGTTACTAATAATCATGTTTGGGTGAGAGTGGGCTTGGTCATGTTACTAATAATCATGTTGGGGGAAGTGGGCTTGGTCATGTTACTAATAATCATGTTGAGGGGAATGGGCTTGGTCATGTTACTAATAATCATGTTAGGGGAAGTGGGCTTGGTCATGTTACTAATAATCATGTTGGGAGGGGAGTGGGCTTGGTCATGTTACTAATAATCATGTTGGGGAGACTGGGCTTGGTCATGTTACTAATAATCATGTTGGGAGGGGAGTGGGCTTGGTCATGTTACTAATAATCATGTTGGGAGGTCATGTTACTAATAATCATTTTGGGAGATGGAGTGGGCTTGGTCATGTCACTAATAATCATGTTGGGGGGAGTGGGCTTGGTCATGTTACTAATAATCATGTTGGGGAGACTGGGCTTGGTCATGTCACTAATAATCATGTTGGGGGGAGTGGGCTTGGTCATGTTACTAATAATCATGTTGGGGGGAGTGGGCTTGGTCATGTTACTAATAATCATGTTGGGGAGACTGGGCTTGGTCATGTCACTAATAATCATGTTGGGAGGGGAGTGGGCTTGGTCATGTTACTAATAATCATGTTGGGAGGGGAGTGGGCTTGGTCATGTTACTAATAATCATGTTGGGAGGGGAGTGGGCTTGGTCATGTCACTAATAATCATGTTGGGAGGGGAGTGGGCTTGGTCATGTTACTAATAATCATGTTGGGAGGGGAGTGGGCTTGGTCATGTTACTAATAATCATGTTAGGGGGAGTGGGCTTGGTCATGTCACTAATAATCATGTTGGGAGGGGAGTGGGCTTGGTCATGTTACTAATAATCATGTTGGGAGGGGAGTGGGCTTGGTCATGTTACTAATAATCATGTTGGGGAGACTGGGCTTGGTCATGTCACTAATAATCATGTTGGGAGGGGAGTGGGCTTGGTCATGTTACTAATAATCATGTTGGGAGGGGAGTGGGCTTGGTCATGTTACTAATAATCATGTTGGGGAGACTGGGCTTGGTCATGTTACTAATAATCATGTTGGGAGGGGAGTGGGCTTGGTCATGTTACTAATAATCATGTTGGGGAGACTGGGCTTGGTCATGTTACTAATAATCATGTTTGGGTGAGAGTGGGCTTGGTCATGTTACTAATAATCATGTTGGGGGAGTGGGCTTGGTCATGTTACTAATAATCATGTTGGGGAGACTGGGCTTGGTCATGTCACTAATAATCATGTTTGGGTGAGAGTGGGCTTGGTCATGTTACTAATAATCATGTTGGGGAGACTGGGCTTGGTCATGTTACTAATAATCATGTTGGGAGGGGAGTGGGCTTGGTCATGTCACTAATAATCATGTTGGGAGGGGAGTGGGCTTGGTCATGTTACTAATAATCATGTTGGGGGGAGTGGGCTTGGTCATGTTACTAATAATCATGTTGGGGAGACTGGGCTTGGTCATGTCACTAATAATCATGTTGGGAGGGGAGTGGGCTTGGTAATGTTACTAATAATCATGTTGGGGGTAGTGGGCTTGGTCATGTTACTAATAATCATTTTGGGAGGGGAGTGGGCTTGGTAATGTTACTAATAATCATGTTGGGGGAGTGGGCTTGGTCATGTTACTAATAATCATGTTTGGGTGAGAGTGGGCTTGGTCATGTTACTAATAATCATGTTGGGGGAGTGGGCTTGGTCATGTTACTAATAATCATGTTGGGGGAGTGGGCTTGGTCATGTTACTAATAATCATTTTGGGAGGGGAGTGGGCTTGGTAATGTTACTAATAATCATGTTGGGGGAGTGGGCTTGGTCATGTTACTAATAATCATGTTTGGGTGAGTGTGGGCTTGGTCATGTTACTAATAATCATGTTGGGGGAGTGGGCTTGGTAATGTTACTAATAATCATGTTGGGGGAGTGGGCTTGGTCATGTTACTAATAATCATGTTTGGGTGAGAGTGGGCTTGGTCATGTTACTAATAATCATGTTGGGGGAGTGGGCTTGGTCATGTTACTAATAATCATGTTGGGGGAGTGGGCTTGGTCATGTTACTAATAATCATGTTTGGGTGAGAGTGGGCTTGGTCATGTTACTAATAATCATGTTGGGGGAGTGGGCTTGGTCATGTTACTAATAATCATGTTGGGGGAGTGGGCTTGGTCATGTTACTAATAATCATGTTGGGGAGACTGGGCTTGGTCATGTCACTAATAATCATGTTGGGGGAGTGGGCTTGGTCATGTTACTAATAATCATGTTGGGGGAGTGGGCTTGGTCATGTTACTAATAATCATGTTGGGGAGACTGGGCTTGGTCATGTCACTAATAATCATGTTGGGGGAGTGGGCTTGGTCATGTTACTAATAATCATGTTGGGGGGAGTGGGCTTGGTCATGTTACTAATAATCATGTTGGGGAGACTGGGCTTGGTCATGTCACTAATAATCATGTTGGGGGAGTGGGCTTGGTCATGTTACTAATAATCATGTTGGGAGGAGAGTGGGCTTGGTCATGTTACTAATAATCATGTTGGGGGGAATGGCTTGGTCATGTTACTAATAATCATGTTGGGGGAGTGGGCTTGGTCATGTTACTAATAATCATGTTGGGGAGACTGGGCTTGGTCATGTCACTAATAATCATGTTGGGGAGACTGGGCTTGGTCATGTCACTAATAATCATGTTGGGGGGAGTGGGCTTGGTCATGTTACTAATAATCATGTTGGGGAGACTGGGCTTGGTCATGTCACTAATAATCATGTTGGGGGGGGAGTGGGCTTGGTAATGTTACTAATAATCATGTTGGGAGGAGAGTGGGCTTGGTCATGTCACTAATAAACATGTTGAGGGGAATGGGCTTGGTCATGTTACTAATAATCATGTTGGGGGGAGTGGGCTTGGTCATGTTACTAATAATCATGTTGGGGAGACTGGGCTTGGTCATGTCACTAATAATCATGTTGGGGAGACTGGGCTTGGTCATGTCACTAATAATCATGTTGGGGGGAGTGGGCTTGGTCATGTTACTAATAATCATGTTGGGAGGGGAGTGGGCTTGGTCATGTTACTAATAATCATGTTGGGGGAGTGGGCTTGGTCATGTTACTAATAATCATGTTTGGGTGGAGTGGGCTTGGTCATGTTACTAATAATCATGTTGGGGGAGTGGGCTTGGTCATGTTACTAATAATCATGTTGGGGGAGTGGGCTTGGTCATGTTACTAATAATCATGTTTGGGGAGAGTGGGCTTGGTCATGTTACTAATAATCATGTTGGGGGAGTGGGCTTGGTCATGTTACTAATAATCATGTTGGGGGAGTGGGCTTGGTCATGTTACTAATAATCATGTTGGGGAGACTGGGCTTGGTCATGTCACTAATAATCATGTTGGGGGAGTGGGCTTGGTCATGTTACTAATAATCATGTTGGGGGAGTGGGCTTGGTCATGTTACTAATAATCATGTTGGGGAGACTGGGCTTGGTCATGTCACTAATAATCATGTTGGGGGAGTGGGCTTGGTCATGTTACTAATAATCATGTTGGGAGGAGAGTGGGCTTGGTCATGTTACTAATAATCATGTTGGGGGAGGGGCTTGGTCATGTCACTAATAATCATGTTGAGGGGAATGGGCTTGGTCATGTTACTAATAATCATGTTGGGGGAGTGGGCTTGGTCATGTTACTAATAATCATGTTGGGGGAGAGGGGCTTGGTCATGTTACTAATAATCATGTTGGGGGGAGTGGGCTTGGTCATGTTACTAATAATCATGTTGGGGAGACTGGGCTTGGTCATGTCACTAATAATCATGTTGGGAGGGGAGTGGGCTTGGTAATGTTACTAATAATCATGTTGGGGGAGTGGGCTTGGTCATGTTACTAATAATCATGTTGGGAGGGGAGTGGGCTTGGTCATGTTACTAATAATCATGTTGGGGGACTGGGCTTGGTCATGTTACTAATAATCATGTTGGGGGAGTGGGCTTGGTCATGTTACTAATAATCATGTTGGGAGGGGAGTGGGCTTGGTCATGTTACTAATAATCATGTTGGGGGAGTGGGCTTGGTCATGTTACTAATAATCATGTTGGGGGAGTAGGCTTGGTCATGTTACTAATAATCATGTTGGGAGGGGAGTGGGCTTGGTCATGTTACTAATAATCATGTTGGGGGAGAGTGGGCTTGGTCATGTTACTAATAATCATGTTGGGGGGAGTGGGCTTGGTCATGTTACTAATAATCATGTTGGGGAGACTGGGCTTGGTCATGTCACTAATAATCATGTTGGGAGGGGAGTGGGCTTGGTCATGTTACTAATAATCATGTTGGGGGGAGTGGGCTTGGTCATGTTACTAATAATCATGTTTGGGTGAGAGTGGGCTTGGTCATGTTACTAATAATCATGTTGGGGGGAGTGGGCTTGGTAATGTTACTAATAATCATGTTGGGGGAGTGGGCTTGGTCATGTTACTAATAATCATGTTTGGGTGAGAGTGGGCTTGGTCATGTTACTAATAATCATGTTGGGGGAGTGGGCTTGGTCATGTTACTAATAATCATGTTGGGGGAGTGGGCTTGGTCATGTTACTAATAATCATGTTGGGGGACTGGGCTTGGTCATGTCACTAATAATCATGTTGGGGGAGTGGGCTTGGTCATGTTACTAATAATCATGTTGGGGGAGTGGGCTTGGTCATGTTACTAATAATCATGTTGGGGAGACTGGGCTTGGTCATGTCACTAATAATCATGTTGGGGGAGTGGGCTTGGTCATGTTACTAATAATCATGTTGGGAGGAGAGTGGGCTTGGTAATGTTACTAATAATCATGTTGGGGGGAGTGGGCTTGGTCATGTCACTAATAATCATGTTGAGGGGAATGGGCTTGGTCATGTTACTAATAATCATGTTGGGGGGGAGTGGGCTTGGTCATGTTACTAATAATCATGTTGGGGGGAGTGGGCTTGGTCATGTTACTAATAATCATGTTGGGGGAGTGGGCTTGGTCATGTTACTAATAATCATGTTGGGGAGACTGGGCTTGGTCATGTCACTAATAATCATGTTGGGAGGGGAGTGGGCTTGGTAATGTTACTAATAATCATGTTGGGGGGAGTGGGCTTGGTCATGTTACTAATAATCATGTTGGGAGGGGAGTGGGCTTGGTCATGTTACTAATAATCATGTTGGGGAGACTGGGCTTGGTCATGTTACTAATAATCATGTTGGGGGAGTGGGCTTGGTCATGTTACTAATAATCATGTTGGGAGGGGAGTGGGCTTGGTCATGTTACTAATAATAATGTTGGGGGAGTGGGCTTGGTCATGTTACTAATAATCATGTTGGGGGAGTAGGGCTTGGTCATGTTACTAATAATCATGTTGGGAGGGGAGTGGGCTTGGTCATGTTACTAATAATCATGTTGGGGGAGAGTGGGCTTGGTCATGTTACTAATAATCATGTTGGGGGAGTGGGCTTGGTCATGTTACTAATAATCATGTTGGGGGGAGTGGGCTTGGTCATGTTACTAATAATCATGTTGGGAGGAGTGGGCTTGGTCATGTTACTAATAATCATGTTGGGGGAGTGGGCTTGGTCATGTTACTAATAATCATGTTGGGGGAGTGGGCTTGGTCATGTCACTAATAATCATGTTGGGGGAGTGGGCTTGGTCATGTTACTAATAATCATGTTGGGGGAGTGGGCTTGGTCATGTCACTAATAATCATGTTGGGGGAGTGGGCTTGGTCATGTTACTAATAATCATGTTGGGGAGAGTGGGCTTGGTCATGTTACTAATAATCATGTTGGGGGGGGGTGGGCTTGGTCATGTCACTAATAATCATTTTGGGAGGGGAGTGGGCTTGGTCATGTTACTAATAATCATGTTGGGGGGAGTGGGCTTGGTCATGTTACTAATAATCATGTGTGGGTGAGAGTGGGCTTGGTCATGTTACTAATAATCATGTTGGGAGGGGAGTGGGCTTGGTCATGTTACTAATAATCATGTGTGGGTGAGAGTGGGCTTGGTCATGTTACTAATAATCATGTTGGGGGGAGTGGGCTTGGTCATGTCACTAATAATCATGTTGGGAGGGGAGTGGGCTTGGTCATGTTACTAATAATCATGTGTGGGTGAGAGTGGGCTTGGTCATGTTACTAATAATCATGTTGGGGGGAGTGGGCTTGGTCATGTTACTAATAATCATGTGTGGGTGAGAGTGGGCTTGGTCATGTTACTAATAATCATGTTGGGGGGAGTGGGCTTGGTCATGTTACTAATAATCATGTGTGGGTGAGAGTGGGCTTGGTCATGTTACTAATAATCATGTGTGGGTGAGAGTGGGCTTGGTCATGTTACTAATAATCATGTTGGGGGGGAGTGGGCTTGGTCATGTCACTAATAATCATGTTGGGGGGAGGGGCTTGGTCATGTCACTAATAATCATGTTGGGGGGAGTGGGCTTGGTCATGTTACTAATAATCATGTTGGGGGGAGTGGGCTTGGTCATGTCACTAATAATCATGTTGGGGGGAGTGGGCTTGGTCATGTCACTAATAATCATGTTGGGGGAGTGGGCTTGGTCATGTCACTAATAATCATGTTGGGGGAGTGGGCTTGGTCATGTTACTAATAATCATGTTGGGGGGAGTGGGCTTGGTCATGTTACTAATAATCATGTTGGGGGGAGTGGGCTTGGTCATGTTACTAATAATCATGTTGGGGGGGGAGTGGGCTTGGTCATGTTACTAATAATCATGTTGGGAGGGGAGTGGGCTTGGTCATGTTACTAATAATCATGTTGGGGGAGTGGGCTTGGTCATGTCACTAATAATCATGTTGGGGAGACTGGGCTTGGTCATGTTACTAATAATCATGTTGGGTGAGAGTGGGCTTGGTCTTGGTCATGTTACTAATAATCATGTTGGGGGGAGTGGGCTTGGTCATGTTACTAATAATCATGTTGGGGGGAGTGGGCTTGGTCATGTTACTAATAATCATGTTGGGGGAGTGGGCTTGGTCATGTTACTAATAATCATGTTGGGAGGGAGTGGGCTTGGTCATGTCACTAATAATCATGTTGGGGGAGTGGGCTTGGTCATGTTACTAATAATCATGTTGGGAGGGGAGTGGGCTTGGTCATGTTACTAATAATCATGTTGGGGGAGTGGGCTTGGTCATGTTACTAATAATCATGTTGGGAGGGGAGTGGGCTTGGTCATGTTACTAATAATCATGTTGGGGGAGTGGGCTTGGTCATGTTACTAATAATCATGTTGGGGGAGTGGGCTTGGTCATGTTACTAATAATCATGTTGGGGGAGTGGGCTTGGTCATGTTACTAATAATCATGTTGGGGGAGTGGGCTTGGTCATGTTACTAATAATCATGTTGGGGGAGTGGGCTTGATCATGTTACTAATAATCATGTTGGGGGAGTGGGATTGGTCATGTTACTAATAATCATGTTGGAGGGAGTGGGCTTGGTCATGTTGCTAATAATCATGTTGGGGGAGTGGGCTTGGTCATGTTACTAATAATCATGTTGGGGGAGTGGGCTTGGTCATGTTACTAATAATCATGTTGGGGGAGTGGGCTTGGTCATGTTACTAATAATCATGTTGGGGGAGTGGGCTTGGTCATGTTACTAATAATCATGTTGAGGGGATGGGCTTGGTCATGTTACTAATAATCATGTTGGGGGAGTGGGCTTGGTCATGTTACTAATAATCATGTTGGGAGGGAGGGGAGTGGGCTTGGTCATGTTACTAATAATCATGTTGGGGGAGTGGGCTTGGTCATGTTGCTAATAATCATGTTGGGGGAGTGGGCTTGGTCATGTTACTAATAATCATGTTGGGGGAGAGTGGGCTTGGTCATGTTACTAATAATCATGTTGGGGGAGTGGGCTTGGTCATGTTACTAATAATCATGTTGGGGGGAGTGGGCTTGGTCATGTTACTAATAATCATGTTGGGGAGAGTGGGCTTGGTCATGTTACTAATAATCATGTTGGGAGGGGAGTGGGCTTGGTCATGTTACTAATAATCATGTTGGGGAGAGTGGGCTTGGTCATGTTACTAATAATCATGTTTGGGGGAGTGGGCTTGGTCATGTCACTAATAATCATGTTTGGGGGAGTGGGCTTGGTCATGTTACTAATAATCATGTTTGGGGGAGTGGGCTTGGTCATGTTACTAATAATCATGTTGGGAGGGGAGTGGGCTTGGTCATGTTACTAATAATCATGTTGGGGAGAGTGGGCTTGGTCATGTTACTAATAATCATGTTTGGGGGAAGTGGGCTTGGTCATGTTACTAATAATCATGTTGGGGAGAGTGGGATTGGTCATGTTGCTAATAATCATTTTTCTGCCGGTGTTTTCCCAATGTTTTGATAATACAACTGATGGAATTGACAGTAGTAAAATCTAGTAAAATTCTCCAACCTCCAATTGTCCTATAATATAGTAGTATCAAATGCTTTGCAGGCTGTCCTGACAACCTGAATTCACTTAATTGTGTGTGTGTGTGTGGGGGGGGGGGGGCCCATCCAACCCTGAATGTCAGTTAGTCAGGTGGGCCAGGCCTGCGAATGATTAGATGGGATGGAGTGGATTAAGTATAGAGGGGGGGTTGTAGTACTTGGAACAGCTGCTGATTAAAATGACTGCTTGCGCTTCCTTTCTCTTTCTCCCTCTCCCTCTCTCTCCCCCTTCCGCCTTCTATATCCCTCTCTCTCCCTCTTTCTACAGAGGAGGAAGAAGAGGATGAAGAAATCACAGAGCTGAAGCCTGATCCTGAATCTGACCAGCAGGAGGAGGACACCAAGGAGATGAAAGAGGGTAAGAAGAAGGGGAGGAGAAGAATGGGCACGAGTAGAGGGGGAGGAGAAGAGTGGGAGGAGAAGAATGGGCATGGGTAGAGGGGGATGAGAAGAGGGGAGGAGAAGATGAGGCATGGGTAGAGGGGGAGGAGAAGAGGGGGAGGAGAAGAATGGGCACGAGTAGGAGGGGGAGGAGAAGAATGGGCACGAGTAGAGGGGAGAAGAAGGGAGGAGAAGAAGGGAGGAGAAGAATGGGAATGGGCAGGGTAGAGGGGGAGGAGAAGAGGGGAGGAGAAGAATGGGCATGGGTAGAGGGGGATGAGAAGATGAGGGGAGGGTAGAAGATGAGGCATGGGTAGAGAAGATGAGGCATGGGGAGGGGAGGAGAAGATGAGGCATGGGTAGAGGGGGAGGAGAAGATGAGGCCTGGGTAGAGGGGGATGAGAAGAGGGGGAGGAGAAGAGGGGGCATGGGTAGAGGTGGATGAGAAGAGGGGGAGGAGAAGAGGGGGCATGAGTAGAGGGGGAGGAGAAGAAGGGGCATGAGTAGAGGGGGAGGAGAAGTAGGGGCATGAGTAGAGGGGGAGGAGAAGAAGGGGAGTGAGTAGAGAGGGAGGAGAAGAGGGGGCATGAATAGAGGGGGAGGAGAAGAAGGGGCATGAGTAGAGGGGGAGGAGAAGAAGGGACATGAGTAGAGGGGCAGAAGAAGAAGAGGCATGAATAGAGGGGGAGGAGAAGAAGGGACATGAGTAGAGAGGGAGGAGAAGAGGGGGCATGAGTAGAGGGGAGGAGAAGAAGGGACATGAGTAGAGGGGGAGGAGAAGAAGGGACATGAGTAGAGGGGCAGAAGAAGAAGAGGCATGAATAGAGGGGGAGGAGAAGAAGGGACATGAGTAGAGAGGGAGGAGAAGAGGGGGCATGAGTAGAGGGGGAGGAGAAGAAGGGACATGAGTAGAGGGGAGGAGAAGAAGGGACATGAGTAGAGGGGAGGAGAAGAAGGGGCATGAGTAGAGGGGAGGAGAAGAATGGGCATGGGTAGAGGGGGATGAGAAGAGGGGGAGGAGAAGATGAGGCATGGGTAGAGGGGGAGGAGAAGAAGGGGCATGAGTAGAGGGGTATGCTGTAGAATGAAATTGTTTACAGTAAAGAAGGGGAAAGATGAAAGGTGAAGTAATGGTAAGAAATACAATAGCTTTAGCTGAAGGGAGTGTTAGCATCCCAAATGTCACCCTATTCCCTAATGGGCCCCTGTCATAAGTAGTGCTCTATATAGGCCAGGTGAGTTGAAGCATATATGTCAGATAATCATTCTGAGACTGAACTCTCCAGTTTAACCACCACCTTGGTTTGGGAAACAGTATACAGAAACATAACATATTTCAATTCAAAACAAGTCAAAGCCATGAATCAATTCATCAAATGTATTTATAAAGCTGTTTTTACATCAACAGATGTCACAAAGTGCTTATACAGAAACCCAGTCTAAAACCCCAAACAGCAAGCAATGCAGATGTAGAAGCACGGTGGCTAGGAAGAACTCCCTAGAAAGGCAGGAACCACCCCTCAGAGGAACCAGGCTCTGAGGGGTGGCCAGTCCTCTTCTGACTGTGCCGGGTGGAGATTATTGAAGACGTTCAAACTTTCATAGATGACCAGCAGGGTCAAATAGAGAGAGAGTGAGAGATGGGAGAATTACAGGAAGGATGGGAGAGCACGAGGACAGGAAGGATGGGAGAGCCTGAGGACAGGAAGGATGGGAGAGCCCGAGGACAGGAAGGATGGGAGAGCCCGAGGACAGGAAGGATGGGAGAGCACGAGGACAGGAAGGATGGGAGAGCCCGAGGACAGGAAGGATGGGAGAGCCCGAGGACAGGAAGGATGGAAGAGCCCGAGGACAGGAAGGATGGGAGAGCCCGAGGACAGGAAGGATGGGAGAGCCTGAGGACAGGAAGGATGGGAGAGCACGAGGACAGGAAGGATGGGAGAGCACGAGGATAGGAAGGATGGGAGAGCACGAGGACAGGAAGGATGGGAGAGCATGTGGATAGGAAGGATGGGAGAGCACGAGGACAGGAAGGATGGGAGAGCCCGAGGACAGGAAGAATGGGAGAGCGCGAGGACACGAAGGATGGGAGAGCCCGAGGACGGGAAGGATGGGGAGCGCGAGGACAGGAAGGATTGGAGAGCGCGGGCAGGCCAGTGACTCAGACCTGTAACATTGTTGATATTAGGCATTACACCACTCACCATTTACAATATAACAATCCGATGTAACCTCTTAGATGTATCACCCATCCACAGGTTATGTCCCAAATGGCACCCTATTCCCTATATAGTGTGCTACTATCGATCAAAGACCTATGGGCCCTGGTCAATACTAGCGCACTACAAAGGGAATAGGGTGTGTAATGGGGACAAAACCTTAGCCCAGCACCAGCCTTCCCTTCTCCCACATCGCCACTCAAACTGTCACTAAACAAAGCCGTTGGAGCGTGAGTGAGCGGTCACTCACCCCCGCTGGCGTATCGGATGCCAATCTCTGTGGCCGAGGTCCAGCTTATCGGCCCGTAGCCCTGTGGGTCAGACCTGATTAAAAACGTGTCACTTGACCCACTCTGGAGGACTTCGAAAAGAACAGAGGAGACTCGTCGGCGGGGGGGTGGCGAGGGGACGTAGATCGGGGCGGAGAGGACATTCTTTGTGAGGCTGGTGCAAGGAGTAAATAACTTCACTAAAGGAGGGTAGAAAGAGGCCTTGTTGAGGCCAGGGGCTGTTCCTGTTAAAACACACAGACTATTACACACACACTATTACACACACACTATTACACACACACTATTATACACACACACTATTACACACACACTATTACACACACACACTATTACACACACACTATTACACACACACTATTACACACACACATTATTACACACACACACACTATTACACACACACACACTATTACACACACACACACACACACCACACACACACACACACACACACACACACACACACACACACACACACACACACACACACACACACACACACACACACACACACACACACACACACACACACACACACACACACACACACACACACACACACACACACACACACACACACACTATTACACACAAACACTATTACACACACACACTATTACACACAAAGACACACTATTACACACACACACTATTACACACACACTATTACACACACACTATTACACACACACACTATTACACATACACTATTACACACACACACACTATTACACACAAAGACACACTATTACACACACACACTACTACACACACACTATTACACACATACACTATTACACACACACACACACACACTATTACACACAAAGACACACTATTACACACAAAGACACACTATTACACACACACACTATTACACACACACTATTACACACACACTATTACACACACACACACTATTACACACACACTATTACACGCACACACTATTACACACACACTATTACACACAAACACTATTACACACACACACACTATTACACACACACTATTACACACACTTATTACACACACACACACACACACACACACACACACACACACACACACACACACACACACACACACACACACACACACACACACACACACACACACACACACACACACACACACACACACACACACACTATTACCCACACAGACACAACTATTACACACACACACACACACACTATTACACACACACACACACACACTATTACATACACACGCTATTACACACACACACACTATTACACACACACACTATTACACACACACATACTATTACACACACACACTATTACACACACACACTATTACACACACACACACTATTACACACACACACTATTACATGTATCACTTTGCAGCTGGTCGTGTATCACTTTGCAGCTGTACTACTTTGCAGCTGGTCATGTATGACTTTGCATCTGGTCATGTACCACTTTGCAGCTGGTCATGTATCACTTTGCAGCTGGTCATGCACTACTTTACAGCTGGTCATGTACTGCTTTACAGCTGGTCATGCACTACTTTACAGCTGGTCATGTACTGCTTTACAGCTGGTCATGTACTACTTTGCAGCTGGTCATGTACTACTTTACAGCTGGTCATGTACTACTTTACAGCTGGTCATGCACTACTTTACAGCTGGTCATGTACTACTTTGCAGCTGGTCATGTACTACTTTATAGCTGGACATGTGCTACTTTGCAGCTGGTCATGCACTACTTTACAGCTGGACATGTGCTACTTTACAGCTGGTCATGCACTACTTTACAGCTGGTCATGTACTACTTTGCAGCTGGTCATGTACTACTTTACAGCTTGTCATGCACTACTTTACAGCTGGTCATGTACTACTTTGCAGCTGGTCATGTCCCACTTTGCAGCTGGTCATGTCCCACTTTGCAACTGGTCGTGTACTACTTTACAGTTGGTCATGTATCACTTTGCAGCTGGTCATGTACTACTTTGCAGCTGGTCGTGTACTACTTTGCAGCTGGTCGTGTACGACTTTACAGCTGGTCGTGTACTACTTTACAGCCGGTCATGTACTACTTTACAGCTGGTCATGTACTACTTTACAGCTGGTCATGTACTACTTTACAGCTGTTCATGTACTACTTTACAGCTGGTCGTGTACTACTTTACAGCTGGACATGTACTACTTTGCAGCTGGTCATGTACTACTTTGCAGCTGGTCATGTACTACTTTACAGCTGGTCATGTACTACTTTACAGCTGGTCATGTACTACTTTACAGCTGGTCATGTACAACTATGCAGCTGGTCGTTGTCTACTTTGCAGACTATGGATGCATGAGGAGGTTTATTGTATCCAATGCTTTACTCTGTCCTGGATGAGATCTAGACAGAACTATTGTTATTGTTGTATAGTGCGGTAAACTCATAAAAAGAATATATGTGCATCCAGACTGTTGTCTTAGTGTGTGTGGAGTTTGAATCATGTTTATTTGGGTATACACTGTCTGTATTTAGTGCCAGTTCAGGGTAGTAGTTTGGGAATGGGTGGGTGTTTAAAATGACACTTTGTATTTCTACGTGTGTGTGGATGTGGATGTTTGTTTGTGTCTCAGGCCACCCCAGAGAGCTGTGTCTGGGTGGTGTGTCTCAGGCCACCCCAGAGAGCTGTGTCTGGGTGGTGTGTCTCATGCCATCCCATAGAGCTGTGTCTGGCTGGTGTGTCTCAGGCCACCCCAGAGAGCTGTGTCTGGGTGGTGTGTCTCAGGCCACCCCATAGAGCTGTGTCTGGGTGGTGTGGCTCATGCCACCCCAGAGTGCTGTGTCTGGGTGGTGTGTCTCAGACCACCCCATAGAGCTGTGTCCGGGTGGTGTGTCTCAGGCCACCCCATAGAGCTGTGTCTGGGTGGTGTGTCTCAGGCCACCCCAGAGAGCTGTGTCTGGGTGGTGTGTCTCAGGCCACCCCAGAGAGCTGTGTCTGGGTGGTGTGTCTCATGCCACCCCATAGAGCTGTGTCTGGCTGGTGTGTCTCAGGCCACCCCAGAGAGCTGTGTCTGGGTGGTGTGTTTCAGGCCACCCCATAGAGCTGTGTCTGGGTGGTGTGTCTCAGGCCACCCCATAGAGCTGTGTCTGGGTGGTGTGTCTCAGGCCACCCCAGAGAGCTGTGTCTGGGTGGTGTGTCTCAGGCCACCCCATAGAGCTGTGTCTGGGTGGTGTGTCTCAGGCCACCCCATAGAGCTGTGTCTGGGTGGTGTGTCTCAGGCCACCCCATAGAGCTGTGTCTGGGTGGTGTGTCTCAGGCCACCCCATAGAGCTGTGTCTGGGTGGTGTGTCTCAGACCACCCCATAGAGCTGTGTCTGGGTGGTGTGTCTCAGGCCACCCCATAGAGTGGTGTCTGGGTGGTGTGTTTCAGGCCACCCCATAGAGCTGTGTCTGGGTGGTGTGTCTCAGGCCACCCCATCGAGCTGTGTCTGGGTGGTGTGTCTCAGACTACCCCATAGAGCTGTGTCTGGGTGGTGTGTCTCAGGCCACCCCATAGAGCTGTGTCTGGGTGGTGTGTCTCAGGCCACCCCATAGAGCTGTGGCCACCCCATAGAGCTGTGTCTGGGTGGTGTGTCTCAGGCCACCCCATAGAGCGGTGTCTGGGTGGTGTGTCTCAGGCCACCCCATAGAGCTGTGTCTGGGTGGTGTGTCTCAGGCCACCCCATAGAGCTGTGTCTGGGTGGTGTGTCTCAGGCCACCCCATAGAGCTGTGTCTGGGTGGTGTGTCTCAGGCCACCCCATAGAGCTGTGTCTGGGTGGTGTGTCTCAGGCCACCCCATAGAGCTGTGTCTGGGTGGTGTGTCCCTGCACATTGTTGTTTACCTATTTTGACTTGATCCCTGTGTGTGTGTGTGTGTGTGTGTGTGCTTGTGCGTGTTTGTGCGCATGCATCCATGTGTGTGTGTGTGTGTGTGTGCCTGCGTTCGTACGTGCCTGTGCCTGCATGCGTGTATGTGTTTCAGGCTACCCCTGCAGGGAGCTGACAGAGGAAGAGAAGCAGCAGATCCTCAAATCAGAGGAGTTCCTCAGTTTCTTTGACTGCAGCATCAGAGTGATGGAGAGAGCCCTGGCCCAGGACTCAGACATATTCTTTGACTACAGTGGACGAGACCTGGATGACAAGGAGGGGTGCGATATTGGAATTTGTGTGTGTGTGTGTGCGTGTGCGTGTGCGCGCGTGCGCGTGTGCGTGTGTGCGTGTGTGTGTGTGTGTGTGTGTGTGTGTGTGTGTGTGTGTGTGTGTGTGTGTGTGTGTGTGTGTGTGTGTGTGTGTGTGTGTGTGTGTGTGTGTGTGTGTGTGTGTGTGTGTGTGTGTGTGTGTGTGTGTGTGTGTGTGTGTCTGTAGAGGGACCATGGTTTGTGTAATCATGTGTTTGGAGCTGATAATGGCCTCATGGAGTAATGCCTTTGGTGTCAATCAGGACTTGACCTCTTTGTTCTTCAAACACATTCCCTCCTCATGATGTCATCGTCCTCTCAGAACCCCATTTGACCTCACATACAATGACATCACCCAGTGACCTCTGACCCCTGTTTCTATTGGCCACAGGGACTTACAAGGCGGCTCCAGTCTGGCCCTCAGTAGGCTATTCTATGATGAGCACTGGTCCAAACATCGAGTCATTACCTGTCTGGACTGGTCCCCTCAGGTAAGGACCAGGGTGAAGTTTCCCCTTAGGTACAGATCTAGGACCAGCTTCCCCTCCCGCAATGCTAACCTTAACAATTAGTGGGGGGAAAGCAAAACTGACCCAGGATCAGCATTTAGGTGCAACTTTACCAACACTGTTGTGTGTGTGTGTTTTGGGAGGGAAGGAGTGCATGTTTGTGAGTGTATGTGTCATCACTGTACTCTCCATCTTCTTCCTCATCCTCCTCTCCCTCCTCTCCATCCTCTTCCTCCTCCCCTGATCCTCTTTTATCCAATTTTCCCTCTCATTCCTGTTTCCTCTTTCTTTCCTTCCTCTCCTCGATCTCTCCATTTTATTTGATCTTGTCCTCTCACCCCCCCCCCTCTTCCTCCCCAGTACCCAGAGCTGTTGGTGGCGTCCTACAACAACAACGAGGATGCTCCTCACGAGCCTGACGGTGTTGCTCTGGTCTGGAACATGAAGTTTAACAAGAACACACCTGAGTATGTCTTCCACTGCCAGGTAAAATCAGTCCCAAGTACACCTCTATCAGATCAGTTGGACCGTATTCACAAAGTATCTCAGAGTGCTGATCTACAATCAGTTTAGCCTTTTAGATCATAATTCAATGAAGAGAGGGGACCTGATCCTAGATCAGCGCTCCTTCTCTGGGATGCTTTATAAATACGGTCTTTGATCTATATAACATTTAACTGTTCCCAATGTGTTATACTGATATTGCATTTATGTGACTTATATGTCTATATCACATTACTTTAATTTACCAACAGCTCTCTGATTTATTATTGTGTGTCGGGCACTGTCTCAACAGAGCCAAAGTAAATAAATAGTCCTAGCATATGTTCTTTTTACAAAAAAAGTGACTCTATTCCCCTACAGTTGATTCATGTTTTAATTGGCAGCCTGATACAAGGGGATGTGGGTAGAGATACAATATTCTAAGGCTGAATCCCAAAAGGCACCCTTTTCATTAAATAGTGCACTACTTTGACCAGGGCCCCATAGGGATCTGGTCAAAAGTAGTGTAGTATGTAGGGAATGATAGGGTGCAATTTGGGATGCTAACTTAGACTAGTAGGTAATGTCTATGGAAAGCATCACTCCACCGCTTCAACAATGACGACACCAGAGATGAAAAATGAGGAGTAAAGTATATTTAATTAAAGCAGTGAGTTCCTCAGGGGTTCCTGGGGTTTGGCCTATTTGGGCAGAACATGATATTACGGAACATGTTCTGCTCGCTCGCATTGGTGTAGAAAAGGCCTCTGGTTGGTTGTGACGTTGTGTGTGTGTGTTTGGTTTTACAATCCATGTGGTAACCAGAAGTCCTCACAAGGATAGTAAAACAAGAACAATTCTGACAAGTGGGGACATTTCACCGCTCCCCACAAGGAAAAAGGCTATTTTCAGTTTAGGGGTTTGGTTTAGGATTACAATAAGGTTTAAGGTTAAGATTAGGGTTAGGGGTTGGGGTTAGGGGTTGGGGTTATGGAAAAAAGGATTTGAAATAGGAATCGATTGTTTGGTCCCCTCAAGGATGGTAAAACAAACGTGTGTGTATTCACGTGCAAATCCGTGTGTGTCTGTGTGTCTGTGTGTGTCCATGTGTGTCCGTGTTTGTGAGGGAGTGATGGGGAGCCTGGGAGGCAACTGAGGGCTGGGGATGAGATTTAGAGGGACTCTCCACGAGAGAGAGATGGGGGGGGGGTATAGAAACTTCTGCGTAATAAAAAGATGTGGCCTACCACTTCCTAATCCAGGAGGCCACATGTGTTAGCCCACCCACGTGGATCTTCCAATCACATGTGCTGCTTGACTCTGTTTCCTATGCCCAGAGTCTACCTCATAAACACACACACACGCACAGTATAAACTTATATACAAACATTACATTGAAATAGTCACATACACACACACTGAGTTATAGACATACACACAGAGTCACAGGCTCACACACAGAGTCACACAAACACACACACACACACACACACACACACACACACACACACACACACACACACACACACACACACACACACACACACACACACACACACACACACACACACACACACACACACACACACACACACACTCATGCAAAGCCATACACACATGTACAGCCACCCACTCCCACACTGCAGACCAATATATGCAATTTAGTAGAAGCCTTAATAGATTTGAATAGATAATAGATGCAATAATAGATTTTAAACAACACCATTATCCACCAGCTTTATTTGGCTACTATTATTAATGTATGTTCTGAAGTGCACGTAGTCTGGTGTAGATATTACAGTGTTACAGTAAATCAAATCAAATCAAATCAAATGTTATTTGTCACATACACATGGTTAGCAGATGTTAATGGTAGTGTAGCGAAATGCTTGTGCGTCTAGTTCCGACAATGCAGTAATAACCAACAAGTAATCTAGCTAACAATTCCAAAAATACTACCTTATAGACACAAGTGTAAGGGGATAAAGAATATGTACATAAAGATATATGAATGAGTGATGGTACAGAGTAGCATAGGCAAGATGCAGTAGATGGTATTGAGTACAGTATATACATATGAGATGAGTATGTAAACAAAGTGGCATAGTTAAAGTGGCTAGTGATACATGTATTACATAAAGATGCAGTAGATGATATAGAGTACAGTATATACGTATACATATGAGATGAATAATGTAGGGTATGTAAACATTATATTAGGTAGCATTGTTTAAAGTGGCTAGTGATATATTTTACGTATGTAGTCTGGTGTAGATATTACAGTGTTACAGTATGTAGTCTGGAGTAGATATTACATTACATTTACATTTACATTTAAGTCATTTAGCAGACGCTCTTATCCAGAGCGACTTACAAATTGGTGCATTCACCTTATGACATCGAGTGGAACAGTACAATAGTGCATCTAAATCTTAAAGGGGGGTGAGAGGGATTACTTATCCTATCCTAGGTATTCCTTAAAGAGGTGGGGTTTCAGGTGTCTCCGGAAGGTGGTGATTGACTCCGCTGTCCTGGCGTCGTGAGGGAGTTTGTTCCACCATTGGGGGGCCAGAGCAGCGAACAGTTTTGACTGGGCTGAGCGGGAGCTGTACTTCCTCAGTGGTAGGGAGGCGAGCAGGCCAGAGGTGGATGAACGCAGTGCCCTTGTTTGGGTGTAGGGCCTGATCAGAGCCTGGGGGTACTGAGGTGCCGTTCCCCTCACAGCTCCGTAGGCAAGCACCATGGTCTTGTAGCGGATGCGAGCTTCAACTGGAAGCCAGTGGAGAGAACGGAGGAGCGGGGTGACGTGAGAGAACTACAGTATGTAGTCTGGTGTAGATATTACAGTGTTACAGTATGTAGTCTGGTGTAGATATTACAGTGTTACAGTATGTAGTCTGGTGTAGATATTACAGTGTTACAGTATGTAGTCTGGTGTAGATATTACAGTGTTACAGTATGTAGTCTGGTGTAGATATTACAGTGTTACAGTATGTAGTCTGGTGTAGATATTACAGTGTTACAGTATGTAGTCTGGTGTAGATATTACAGTGTTGTAGTATGTAGTCTGGTGTAGATATTACAGTGACAGCTACAAGGATTACTGCATTCAGTTGTGTTTCTGTCCATATTGTAGTCTGGAATCTGGGTTACTATAACATAATGATGTCCATATTGTAGTCTGGAATCTGGGTTACTATAACATAATGATATCCATATTGTAGTCTAGAAGCTGGGTTACTATAACATAATGATGTCCATATTGTAGTCTGGAATCTGGGTTACTATAACATAATGATGTCCATATTGGAGTCTAGAAGCTGGGTTACTATAACATAATGATGTCCATATTGTAGTCTGGAAGCTGGGTTACTATAACATAATGATGTCCATATTGTAGTCTAGAAGCTGGGTTACTATAACATAATGATGTCCATATTGTAGTCTGGAAGCTGGGTTACTATAACATAATGATGTCCATATTGTAGTCTAGAAGCTGGGTTACTATAACATAATGATATCCATATTGTAGTCTAGAAGCTGGGTTACTATAACATAATGATGTCCATATTGTAGTCTAGAAGCTGGGTTACTATAACATAATGATGTCCATATTGTAGTCTAGAAGCTGGGTTACCATAACATAATGATGTCCATATTGTAGTCTAGAAGCTGGGTTACTATAACATAATGATGTCCATATTGTAGTCTGGAAGCTGGGTTACTATAACATAATGATGTCCATATTGTAGTCTAGAATCTGGGTTACTATAACATAATGATGTCCATATTGTAGTCTGGAAGCTGGGTTACTATAATCAAATCAAATCAAATGTATTTATATAGCCCTTCGTACATCAGCTGATATCTCAAAGTGCTGTACAGAAACCCAGCCTAAAACCCCAAACAGCAAACAATGCAGGTGTAAAAGCACGGTGGCTAGAAAAAACTCCCTAGAAAGGCCAAAACCTAGGAAGAAACCTATAGAGGAACCGGGCTATGTGGGGTGGCCAGTCCTCTTCTGGCTGTGCCGGGTAGAGATTATAACAGAACATGACCAAGATGTTCAAATGTTCATAAATGACCAGCAAGGTCAAATAATAATAAGGCAGAACAGTTGAAACTGGAGCAGCAGCACAGTCAGGTGGACTGGGGACAGCAAGGAGCCATCATGTCAGGTAGTCCTGGGGCACGGTCCTAGGGCTCAGGTCCTCCGAGAGAGAGAAAGAAAGAGAGAATTAGAGAGAGCATATGTGGGGTGGCCAGTCCTCTTCTGGCTGTGCCGGGTGGAGATTATAACAGAACGTGGCCAAGATGTTCAAATGTTCATAAATGACCAGCATGGTTGAATAATAGTAAGGCAGAACAGTTGAAACTGGAGCAGGAGCATGGCCAGGTGGACTGGGGACAGCAAGGAGTCCTCATGTCAGGTAGTCCTGGGACATGGTCCTAGGGCCCAGGCCAGTTGAAACTGGAGCAGCAGCATGGCCAGGTGGACTGGGGACAGCAAGGAGTCATCATGTCAGGTAGTCCTGGGGCATGGTCCTAGGGCTCAGGTCCTCCGAGAGAGAGAAAGAAAGAGAGAAGGAGAGAATTAGAGAACGCACACTTAGATTCACACAGGACACCGAATAGGACAGGAGAAGTACTCCAGATAAACAAACTGACCCTAGCCCCCCGACACATAAACTACTGCAGCATAAATACTGGAGGCTGAGACAGGAGGGGTCAGGAGACACTGTGGCCCCATCCGAGGACACCCCCGGACAGGGCCAAACAGGAAGGATATAACCCCACCCACTTTGCCAAAGCACAGCCCCCACACCACTAGAGGGAAGTCTTCAACCACCAACTTACCATCCTGAGACAAGGCCGAGTATAGCCCACAAAGATCTCCGACACGGTACAACCCAAGGGGGGGGGGTTATATCATTATAACATAATGATGTCCATATTGTAGTCTGGAAGCTGGGTTACTATAACATAATGATGTCCATATTGTAGTCTGGAAGCTGGGTTACTATAACATAATGATGTCCATATTGTAGTCTGGAAGCTGGGTTACTATAACATAATGATGTCCATATTGTAGTCTAGAAGCTGGGTTACTATAACATAATGAAGTCCATATTGTAGTCTAGAAGCTGGGTTACTATAACATAATGATGTCCATATTGTAGTCTGGAAGCTGGGTTACTATAACATAATGATGTCCATATTGTAGTCTATATAACATAATGATGTCCATATTGTAGTCTAGAAGCTGGGTTACTATAACATAATGATGTCCATATTGTAGGTCTAGAAGTCCATATTGTAGTCTACTATAAAGATAATGATGTCCATATTGTAGTCTAGAAGACTATAACATAATGATGTCCATATTGTAGGTTTACTATAACATAATGATGTCCATATTGTAGTCTAGAAGCTGGGTTACTATAACATAATGATGTCCATATTGTAGTCTAGAAGCTGGGTTACTATAACATAATGATGTCCATATTGTAGTCTAGAAGCTGGGTTACTATAACATAATGATGTCCATATTGTAGTCTGGAAGCTGGGTTACTATAACATAATGATGTCCATATTGTAGTCTAGAAGCTGGGTTACTATAACATAATGATGTCCATATTGTAGTCTAGAAGCTGGGTTACTATAACATAATGATGTCCATATTGTAGTCTGGAAGCATGATGTCCATATTGTAGTCTAGAAGCTGGGTTACTATAACATAATGATGTCCATATTGTAGTCTGAAGCTGGGTTACTATAACATAATGATGTCCATATTGTAGTCTGAAGCTGGGTTACTATAACATAATGATGTCCATATTGTAGTCTAGAAGCTGGGTTACTATAACATAATGATGTCCATATTGTAGTCTGGAAGCTGGGTTACTATAACATAATGATGTCCATATTGTAGTCATAATGATGTCCAAGCTGGGTTACTATAACATAATGATGTCCATATTGTAGTCTGAAGCTGGGTTACTATAACATAATGATGTCCATATTGTAGTCTAGAAGCTGGGTTACTATAACATAATGATGTCCATATTGTAGTCTAGAAGCTGGGTTACTATAACATAATGATGTCCATATTGTAGTCTAGAAGCTGGGTTACTACATAATATGTCCACTGATAATGATGTCCATATTGTAGTCTAGAAGCTGGGTTACTATAACATAATGATGTCCATATTGTAGTCTGGAAGCTGGGTTACTATAACATAATGATGTCCATATTGTAGTCTAGAAGCTGGGTTACTATAACATAATGATGTCCATATTGTAGTCTAGAAGCTGGGTTACTATAACATAATGATGTCCATATTGTAGTCTAGAAGCTGGGTTACTATAACATAATGATGTCCATATTGTAGTCTAGAAGCTGGGTTACTATAACATAATGATGTCCATATTGTAGTCTGGAAGCTGGGTTACTATAACATAATGATGTCCATATTGTAGTCTAGAAGCTGGGTTACTATAACATAATGATGTCCATATTGTAGTCTGGAAGCTGGGTTACTATAACATAATGATGTCCATATTGTAGTCTAGAAGCTGGGTTACTATAACATAATGATGTCCATATTGTAGTCTAGAAGCTGGGTTACTATAACATAATGATGTCCATATTGTAGTCTGGAAGCTGGGTTACTATAACATAATGATGTCCATATTGTAGTCTAGAAGCTGGGTTACTATAACATAATGATGTCCATATTGTAGTCTGGAAGCTGGGTTACTATAACATAATGATGTCCATATTGTAGTCTAGAAGCTGGGTTACTATAACATAATGATGTCCATATTGTAGTCTAGAAGCTGGGTTACTATAACATAATGATGTCCATATTGTAGTCTAGAAGCTGGGTTACTATAACATAATGATGTCCATATTGTAGTCTAGAAGCTGGGTTACTATAACATAATGATGTCCATATTGTAGTCTAGAAGCTGGGTTACTATAACATAATGATGTCCATATTGTAGTCTGGAAGCTGGGTTACTATAACATAATGATGTCCATATTGTAGTCTAGAAGCTGGGTTACTATAACATAATGATGTCCATATTGTAGTCTGAAAGCTGGGTTACTATAACATAATGATGTCCATACTGTAGTCTGGAAGCTGGGATACTATAACATAATGATGTCCATATTGTAGTCTGGAAGCTGGGTTACTATAACATAATGATGTCCATATTGTAGTCTGAAGCTGGGTTACTATAACATAATGATGTCCATATTGTAGTCTGAAGCTGGGTTACTATAACATAATGATGTCCATATTGTAGTCTGGAAGATGTCCATGGGTTACTATAACATAATGATGTCCATATTGTAGTCTGGAAGCTGGGTTACTATAACATAATGATGTCCATATTGTAGTCTGGAAGCTGGGTTACTATAACATAATGATGTCCATATTGTAGTCTGGAAGCTGGGTTACTATAACATAATGATGTCCATATTGTAGTCTGGAAGCTGGGTTACTATAACATAATGATGTCCATATTGTAGTCTGGAAGCTGGGTTACTATAACATAATGATGTCCATATTGTAGTCTGGAAGCTGGGTTACTATAACATAATGATGTCCATATTGTAGTCTAGAAGCTGGGTTACTATAACATAATGATGTGTGTAAATTGTCACTGTGATAAAACAGGAGACATTTGGCATTGGAAGCTGTGTGAGAAGCATAGAAATGTCCAACCATACATGTCATTACAGTTCAACCTTTTACAACTTCACAGTTGTTCCTCATCCTGAATGTCATATAGATAAGAACTGATGATACAGTAATTCTCTGATACACACTCACATGCACGCACACACACCACACACATACACTCACATGCACGCACACTTACCACACACATACACTCACATGCACGCACACACACCACACACATACACTCACATGCACGCACGCACACTTACCACACACATACACTCACATGCACGCACACACACCACACACATACACTCACATGCACGCACGCACACACACCACACACATACACTCACATGCACGCACACACACCACACACATACACTCACATGCACGCACGCACACACACCACACACATACACTCACATGCACGCACACACACCACACACATACACTCACATGCACGTACGCACACTTACCACACACATACACTCACATGCACGCACACACACCACACACATACACTCACATGCACGCACGCACACACACCACACACATACACTCACATGCACGCACACACACCACACCCATACACTCACATGCACGCACACACACCACACACATACACTCACATGCACGCACGCACACACACCACACACATACACTCACATGCACGCACACACACCACACCCATACACTCACATGCACGCACACACACCACACACATACACTCACATGCACGCACGCACACACACCACACACATACACTCACATGCACGCACACACACCACACCCATACACTCACATGCACGCACACACACCACACACATACACTCACATGCACGCACACACACCACACACATACACTCACATGCACGCACACACACCACACACATACACTCACATGCACGCACACACACCACACACATACACTCACATGCACGCACACACACCACACACATACACTCACATGCACGCACACACACCACACACATACACTCACATGCACGCACACACACACACCACACACATACACTCACATGCACGCACGCACACACACCACACACATACACTCACATGCACGCACGCACACACACACACCACACACATACACTCACATGCACGCACACACACCACACACATACACTCACATGCACGCACGCACACACACCACACACATACACTCACATGCACGCACGCACACACACCACACACATACACTCACATGCACGCACGCACACACACCACACACATACACTCACATGCACAAAGGCACGCACACACACACACACAGCACACACCGCTTCTCCCATGAGAGAGGTCTATTTGAGTGACTGAGTGGTGCTGCTGGGAAGATGTGTGGTGGATGAAATGATAGGGGGGGGGGTCAGAAATGAAAACCTAAATGGCACCTCCCAGGCACCTCCCAGGCTTTCTTGTGTCAGTCAGTATGAGTGTGTCCAGGGGCGGCTGTGCCATGCCCTTTCATGAGAGAAATAAATAAATAAAAGACAGAGCGAAAAGGAGTCAATCTCCAATCGCTTGGCATGGGCCTCCCTCGCTTTTCTAGCTGGAGAGGGATGAAAGGAGGCAGAAGTGATCAGGGGAGAAGAGAGATTATTTTTCGCTCCGGGATCTATTACAAACAGAGGTGCTCCTTTCTAGTTATCCGTGGATCAGATGGATCTTAATGTGCGAGCATGTTCAGCCGTTTAACCCCCAAAACCACAGGCCCCTTTTCTTTTCTCTCTTCTCTCTCTTCTCTCTCGCATACACTCATCCTCTGTCGGCCTCTCTTCAATCACACACGCTTAGTTATGCTAGGGCTCTGCAAGGGCTCTGTTAGGGCTCTGCCAGGGTTCTGCTAGGGCTCTGCAAGGGCTCTGTTATGGCTCTGCCAGGGTTCTGCTAGGGCTCTGCAAGGGCTCTGTTATGGCTCTGCCAGGGCTCTGCTAGGGCTCTGTTAGGGCTCTGCTAGGGCTCTGCTAGGGCTCTGTTAGGGCTCTGCTAGGGCTCTGCCAGGGCTCTGCTAGGGTTCTGCTAGGGCTCTGCTAGGGCTCTGCCAGGGCTCTGCCAGGGCTCTGCTAGGGCTTTGCCAGGGCTCTGTTAGGGCTCTGCCAGGGCTCTGCTAGGGTTCTGTTAGGGCTCTGCTAGGGTTCTGTTAGGGCTCTGCCAGGGCTCTGCTAGGGTTCTGTTAGGGCTCTGCTAGGGCTATGTTAGGGCTCTGCCAGGGCTCTGCTAGGGTTCTGCTAGGGCTCTGCTAGGGCTCTGCCAGGGCTCTGCTAGGGCTTTGCCAGGGCTCTGTTAGGGCTCTGCTAGGGCTCTGCCAGGGCTCTGCTAGGGCTTTGCCAGGGCTCTGTTAGGGCTCTGCCAGGGCTCTACCAGGGCTCTGTTAGGGCTCTGCACTGGCTCTGTTTGGGCTCTGCCAGGGCTCTCATTGGGCAACATTTCTAAAAACCTGTTTTTATGGGGTATTATGTGTAGCTTGATCAAGCAAAAATTATTTAATCAATTTTAGAATAAGGCTGTAATGTAACAAAATGTGGAAAAAGTCAAGGGGTCTGAATACTTTCCGAATGCACTGTATATTCGGGTGGTTGAAATTATGTTCAATTGTATTTTATATTTCAGAGAGTGAAATGGTGTGTTTGAATCAGCGTCATTGTTTCAACGTCATGCCATCAGCCTAAATACGGTGGTATATTGAAATAAAATCTCAAGCCATAGTCCAACGATTTCTGCCTGAACAGTGACTCCTACTGCTGTACGGGGGGTAATGCACTTCATTGAGAAGGAGTCTACCATTCAGATGCCAACAGTACCTCTACTTTATGTTTAGCTTTTTTTTTAAACAAGCTGTGTTTGATTCAGTTGAGCCATCATGTCAACACATTTAGACATCTATCAGCTTCCATGTTCATTTGTGTAGGCTGCCTAAATAACATCCAAGAGTTGAAAAGGAACTCCTCTAACCTTTCTTCCTCAGTCTGTACAATATGTGAAGTTGACTTTACATCTGATTTTCCCAAAGGACGCTACTTGTGTACTGCTATAACCCCTTGTCATGGAATTCACAAAATCTTTTCATAAAGAAAGTGATAAAACACACAGGTGCCAAATCAAGGAGACTTACAAAGATCAGGCCCAAAACCAAGAGAGGGAGTGTGGTGATGTAATGTCCACAACTAAAATATGTGAAAAGACATATCCTGAAAGCATGACGGTGTAATTACTACATGCACATGCTAACAGAAAGGAATGAGGTGGGCAGATAAAACCAAAACCAAGAGAGGGAGTGTGGTGATGTAATGTCCACAACTAACATATGTGAAAAGACATATCCTGAAAGCATGACGGTGTAATTACTACATGCACATGCTAACAGAAAGGAATGAGGTGGGGAACTAGCTAAGTGTGTCAAATCAGATTTAGTTCATTGTCATTCTATTATTTATACAATAGGCCATCATTGATTTTGGCCCAATAGGCCTGGCATATTACCTCTGTCAAGGAGCTTTCCATTTGATAGGGTTATTTTACCTCAAATATTTTAGGCCTACCTACAATTTTTTTATATGCATCCCTACCCAGCCTGGCACGAGTGGCCCGAAGGGTATTTAGCATCCCCATTGGCTCCGCAAGCGCTGAGAGGGTATTCTCCACTTCAGACCTGCTTTCCAGGCACCATTGCATCAACCTGAAGCCACAGACCCTGACCAAATTCATGTTTCTAAAAATTATTTCCAAGGCACATTTTTCATTTAATTTGTATTTAATTCTATGTACGTCACAGCCTGTATGTGCAAATTGTGGATTATATAATGATTTAATATAACGAAGTGCTGAGCACTTAATGTCCCTGCCAGCCTAGTGCGTCGCACTTGCAAATGCTTCACAGAGTATTTCTTTGTAGGCTATAGCCTTAAAATAATTGAAATAATATAGCTTAAATAATTCATTTTCATTGATTCTTAGGCTCCCTGTCTGGCTCCTGACCTATTAGAGTGTTTATATGCTATTTAATACGACATGTAGACTATTTGTGTAAGGGTTTTCCTCCTCTTCGTCCTCCTCTACAAACCGAAACAGTACCATGTGGCGACAAACACCCACAAACAAACAGTGAAACCCAGACTACCTCAGTATGATTCTCAATCAGAGACAACTAACGACACTAGCCTCTGAATGAGACCATACTAGGCCGAAACATAGAAATCCCCAAATCATAGAAAAACAAACATAGACTGCCCACCCCAACTCACGCCCTGACCATACTAAATAACGACAAAACAAAGGAAATAAAGGTCAGAACGTGACAATTTGAAATGATGAGCGCTTCTTACATTTACCTTTTCATGTTGTTTATTAAAGTACTTTTCATTCAAACATATGGTTTGGCTTCAATGTTAGGTCCAGGTAGTCACAACAATAGATGGGTGTTGGTTAAATTGTGATTTTAATGAATGGAGGATTTTTGACCGCTCAACTCTGCTCACATACTTTGCTGCCCAGTGGGCTGTGTGTTGGTTTGTAGATGGGGTGGGGACTAAGATTGAATTATATGGGGGAGGAGGGGTTATTAGTGAGGTTTGGGGGGACACTGGAGCTACATTGTGAGGGGGTTGATGTGAATGATACTGGGGAGGTAGGCATTCTGTCCTCTTCTCACAGCCCAAACCCTGTGTGCTCAAGTAACATCACACAACCCGCTCAAGTGGGCTGGGTCACGCCACATCATTGGCACGCCCCAAAAACCTCACTCGCACCCCTCAACCGCCCGCACCCCGCTGGCACTGTCAGCTCCCATCCCACTCAGCCATATTTTTATTAATATCTCTCAGTTTCTTTTACACACCATGGCTCTCTGTGACCTGATCCCCGTGCCAGAGGGTTGGGAAAGCAGGGGGGGGGGGGTGAGAGAGGAGAGGGGAGGGAGCGGGGGAGAGAGAGAGAGGGGTGGGGGAGAGGGGGGAGAGTGAGGGAGGGGAGGGAGAGAGAGAGGGGAAGGAGAGAGGGAAGAGAGAGAGAAAGAGGGGGAGTTAGAGGGGGAAAGAGAGGAGAGGGGGAACAGACAGAGAAAGAGGGAGGATAGAGAGGGAGGAGGGAAAGAGGGAGGAGAGGGGGAACAGACAGAGAAAGAGGGAGGATAGAGAGGGAGGAGGGAAAGAGGGAGGAGAGGGGGAGAGGGGGAACAGACAAAGAAAGAGGGAGGATAGAGAGGGAGGAGGGAGAGAGGGGGGGAAGGGGGGGGAGAAGAGGTATTCATAGGGTTTCTGGAGAGATTCCCACTCCAAATTATAGTGGCGGATGAAGTTGCATTTGCTCATAAAGCTTACTGGAGAAATCCTATAAAAGCCACTGTTAGCTTTGTGAGAGGAAGGTCAAAGACCCTGTGTCTGTGGGGGTTTTATAATAGACTTGTATAATAACACATTCTTTCAACAGCTAGCTAGAGATTCTACCTCCATTATGGTGCAGAGGTCTTGTTCCCTGAATTCTTTGCTGTTCACATTCTGATGGGTAGAGGAATATGGCAACGCTAGGTAGATTAACATTTTAAGACTTAGCACTCTATCATTGTGTCAAAGCCATTTTTTTCTAATCATACTTTATCAAATCAATTAGAATTCTCACTTTAATCATCTTTATTTTTTATATTTTTTATATTTTGGTATCAATTTACGGCACTTCTCCTATGGCAATATGATTAAGGTCACTCTCACTGAAAAGAGAGAAGAAGAAGAGGATGAAAGAGAGAGATGGAAAGGAAAGAAAGAGAGAGGGGCCGAGAGAAGGAGAGAAAGGCTGCTTGTATTCACAAAGCCTCATTTTCTTTATCTGATGAAACAGAGATATGCTATTCCACCGGCTGTGCCAGAGACCACAGAGTGACAAAATCTGTGGGGTGTGGTAAAAAAGAGAGAGCGAGGGATGCCAAGGGAAGAAGGTTCAGCCCATCTGGTCCTCATAAGCCCTGCTGAAAACCAGATGACTGTGGTGGTGCAGCGAGAGGAGGAGAGGAGAATATACTGTCTTGTTACTAAGTCATCCACCCCCTCTCCTCTTCCTCCCTCCCATCCCAACCCAAACTCCAGGAGCATTTTTTACCCGAGACAGAGGGAGGCAACCAAGGAGGGAGTCTTCCATAATCCCTCTCTTCGTGCCATATCTTATCATGGGTTAGCCTGAGTATTATTCTGTATAGAACCCTTCCTGTTCATATAACAGGCTCTGTCACAAGCATTTCACTTCTTGAGATGATTTTAAAACATTGCCTTGGGGAAGGAAAACCCCTATGCTTTTGCTCTGTAGGTGATGGGCCCTCGACGCAACCTCTGCCTCATATTAATTCAGTGAAGCTGTCAGTTTAAATGTCTGTTTGGTTATGGGCCACCGATAGATGACTTTACAGGACCAGAGCTACGTAACTTTGGAAATGAATGTTGGAGTTGGTAAAGAAAAAGTATATTATTGAGATATGTTCATAACACAGACTTTACACAGAGAAGTGTGCGAGATGGTTTTGATATAGGAAGCTTTATGCAGGTGCTGCAAGGGCCTATATTTACTTGAATATCCACTTTGTTTCAAAGGTGCTCATTGGAATTAGATCTTAGGGCTCAAACTAATCGAACCCACATTTCAGTATTTTTTCAGTTGCATGTAAACATACAGTAACTACTTTCCTATAGTCAAATGTTTGTACATATTGATTTGGGTTGTAACAGGTGGATTCCGCTGACAGACAGATGCTTCCAGTTAGATGTGTGTCACAGTAGTTGTGTAAACAAAGATTGAATCAGCCTCTAATATCATTGGCTGAATCCAAAGTGGCGACCTATTCCCTATATCGTGCACTACTTTTGACCAATGCCCATAGAGCTCTGGTCAAAAGTAGTGCACTATGTAGGGAGTAGGGTGCCATTTTGGGGGACGCAACCTCTGCCTCATGTTAACTTATCTGTTAATAACACAACATGACATCTGAATGGGGAAATACTTTAATGTATCAACCAATTCCTTACGGGAAGAAGTCATAAATAGTTTTATGGGGACAAATTGAAGTCATCTTCAGTAGCTGACGATATACAGTCTGTCAGTGTAATTCACGACCGTACGTGTTGATATATGACAACTGAATAAGGCTACTCATGTATCGCCCAGTTCATTTCTGGCAGACGTCGCAAACTGCACTGTAGGGTTATGAACAGAGCTAATGTCAGTAGCTGATTCAGTAGGCCTACAGACAAGGATAGTGAAATAAGTTAAATAAGGTGCGGTTTCAACTTTAAAAGACTGAATTCTTAGTTTAGTTAAAGGATTTCTCCACTTTAGATGAAGCGCCTGATAGGGTCAGAAGTCTGCGGAACATATGGAGTCAATATCCAGTCTTTTTTTAATCCTTTTTTCTGTCGTTACTATTAAGCTTAGTGATTTATTAGTAATGATAACTCTGGCAAGGAGACTAACGTTAAATCATGTCATATTGCGAGCAGGGGATCTTCCAGACGTTTATAGAACGGAATAATTGATGACTTCTGGTAAT
The DNA here is from genome assembly GCF_021184085.1 of Oncorhynchus gorbuscha. Classification (NCBI taxonomy): domain Eukaryota; kingdom Metazoa; phylum Chordata; class Actinopteri; order Salmoniformes; family Salmonidae; genus Oncorhynchus; species Oncorhynchus gorbuscha. Next base: position 18,995,917 of record NC_060181.1, on the reverse strand, counting down.
GAGATAGAAGATTAAAGTTAGTATTTATCATAGTTATTACTCAGAGAGATGGATGTTTGAAGAGTCCTGGTACTATACCTCAACCTCATTCTAGGAGAAATGAACGTGCTTGTCTTAGTCATGTTTCTCCTATTTCACCATGATTCTTCAAAGTCATGTGGGAATCATTTGCGGTAAATAAATTCATTTCTCTTAAGTCTCTTTATAACAATCTATCGTATAACTTACATCCCTTTCCTGAGGGAAAGTTTGATCAAATGAAGACACTTATATACAGTATGCAACTTAGGTTTCAAGTCTACATTTTTTACTCTTACAAGCACTAGTACTGTACATTGAAAATGCCTTTCTCGCTTGCTCTTTCCCAACAATGCAGTAGTACTATAAAAATACATTAAAAAGTCAAGGAGAACAAAAACACACAAGAAATAGTAATAAGAAGAACACGAGAAAGTGAGTAAGATATATATACAGGGTCAGTTCTAGGATCAGTAGCTATATACAGGGCCAGTTCCAGGGTCAGTAGCTATATACAGGGTCAGTTCCAGGTTCCGTAGCTATATACAGGGTCAGTAGCTATATACAGGGTCAGTTCTAGGATCAGTAGCTATATACAGGGTCAGTTCTAGGATCAGTAGCTATATACAGGGTCAGTTCCAGGTTCCGTAGCTATATACAGGGTCAGTAGCTATATACAGGGTCAGTTCCAGGATCAGTAGCTATATACAGGGTCAGTTCTAGGATCAGTAGCTATATACAGGGTCAGTTCCAGGTTCCGTAGCTATATACAGGGTCAGTAGCTATATACAGGGTCAGTTCTAGGATCAGTAGCTATATACAGGGTCAGTTCTAGGATCAGTAGCTATATACAGGGCCAGTTCCAGGGTCAGTAGCTCTATACAGGGTCAGTAGCTATATACAGGGTCAGTTCTAGGATCAGTAGCTATATACAGGGTCAGTTCTAGGATCAGTAGCTATATACAGGGCCAGTTCCAGGGTCAGTAGCTCTATACAGGGTCAGTTCTAGGATCAGTAGCTATATACAGGATCAGTTCCAGGTTCCGTAGCTATATACAGGGTCAGTTCCAGGATCAGTAGCTATATACAGGGTCAGTTCCAGGATCAGTAGCTATATACAGGATCAGTTCCAGGTTCCGTAGCTATATACAGGGTCAGTTCTAGGATCAGTAGCTATATACAGGGTCAGTTCTAGGATCAGTAGCTATATACAGGGCCAGTTCCAGGGTCAGTTGCTATATACAGGGTCAGTTCCAGGATCAGTAGCTATATACAGGGTCAGTTCCAGGGTCAGTAGCTATATACAGGGTCAGTTCCAGGGTCAGTAGCTATATACAGGGTCAGTTCTAGGATCAGTAGCTATATGCAGGGTCAGTTCTAGGATCAGTAGCTATATACAGGGTCAGTTCTATGGTCAGTAGCTATATACAGGGCCAGTTCCAGGATCAGTAGCTATATACATGGTCAGTTCTAGGATCAGTAGCTATATACAGGGTCAGTTCCAGGGTCAGTAGCTATATGCAGGGTCAGTAGCTATATACAGGGTCAGTTCCAGGGTCAGTAGCTATGTACAGGGTCAGTTCCAGGGTCAGTAGCTATATACAGGGTCAGTAGCTATATACAGAGTCAGTTCCAGGGTCAGTAGCTATATACAGAGTCAGTTCCAGGGTCAGTAGCTATATACAGGGTCAGTTCTAGGATCAGTAGCTATATACAGGGTCAGTAGCTATATACAGGGTCAGTTCTAGGATCAGTAGCTATATACAGGGTCAGTTCCAGGGTCAGTAGCTATATACAGGGCCAGTAGCTATATACAGGGTCAGTTCCAGGGTCAGTAGCTATATACAGGGTCAGTAGCTTTATACAGGGTCAGTTCCAGGGTTAGTGCCAATACTATATTTACAATGTGCCGGGATGCTGGAGTGGTAGGGGTAGATATGGGGTTAAAGTGACTAGGCATCAGGATATATGATAAACAGAGTAGCAGCAGATACACTGAGTGTACAAAACATGAAGAACACCTTCCTAATATTGAGTTGCACCCCCTTTTGCCCTCAGAACAGCCTCAATTCGTCAGGCCAGGGACTACAAGGTGTGGAAAGCATTCCACAGGGATGCTGGCCAATGTTGCCTCCAATGCTTCCCACAGTTGATTCAAGTTGGCTGGATGTCCTTTGGGTGGAGGACCATTCTTGATACACACAGGAAACTGCATGAAAAATCCAGCAGCGTTGCAGTCTGGCACCTACTGTACTACTGTACCTAGTTCAAAGGAACTTTAATCTTTTGTCTTGCCCATTCTCTCTTTGAATGGCACACATACACAATCCATGTCTCAATTGTCTCGAGGCTTAAAAATCCTTCTTTAACCTGTCTCCTCCCCTTTGTATACACTGACTGAAGTGGATTTAACAAGTGACATCAGTAAGGGTTCTTAGGTTTTACCTGGTCAGTCTATTTCATTGAAAGAGCAGGTGCTCTTAATAATTTTTACACTCAGTGTATGATGATTATATGTGAGTGTCTGTGCATGTATAGAGTCAGTATGAATGTGTGTGTGTGTGTGTGTGTGTGTGTGTGTGTGTGTGTGTGTGTGTGTGTGTGTGTGTGTGTGTGTGTGTGTGTGTGTGTGTGTGTGTGTGTGTGTGTGTGTGTGTGTGTGTGTGTGTGTGTGTGTGTGTGTGTGTGTGTGTGTGTGTGTGTAGAATGTGCATAGAGAATAAAATACAATGCACAACTCAGATAGTCCGTGTGGACGTTTTGTTAGCAGTCTTATGGCTTGGGGATAGAAGCTGTTCAGGAGCCTGTTGGTGTCAGACTTGATGGTCCAGTACTGCTTGCCGTGCGGAGTCTTTAACAATTTTCCAGGTCTTCCTTTCACACTGCCTGGTATAGAGGTCCTGGATGGCAGGGAGCTCGGCCCCTGTGATGTACTGGGCTGTTGGCACCCATGTCGCGCCATGCGATCGAGGGCAGTTGCCATACCAAGCAGTGATGCAGCCAGTCAAGATGCTCTCTGTGGGGTAGCTGTAGAACGTTTTGAGGATTTGAGGGCCCATGATAAATCATTTCAACCTCCTTCACAACTGTTTGCATGTGTGTGGACCATTTCAGGTCCCTAGTGATTTGGACAATGAGGATCTTGAAGTGTTCGACTGACCCACTCCCCTCATTTGTTATTGATGAAGAGGCATACCCCCCCCCCCCCTCTCGATTTCCCTAAATCCAATGTCCTGTCTGCTCGGTGAATGGAGAATTCATTGAGTTGGATAGCCATGAGGGGGATCTTGTTCGCAAATCCGCGATTGGAGATCATCTATCTTATTATCAAGAGACTGTACATTGGCCAATAGAATGGATGGAAGAGGTGGCCGGTTTTCCCTTCATCTTAATCTCGCCAGGGTTCCCCCTCTTCTCCCTCTTTTTCGCCTGCGTTTCCTATTCGGTAGCCCAAACATTTTGTTGGAATTACACAAAGAGCCTAGACCGATGAGTCGAAGTCGAATTTGAAGCTGGAATTGAGGTTCGTAACTGCCGATTTGATGTTCAACAGTTCTTGTCTATCATAGGAGATGATAGCGGATAAGCACCAAAATAATCACAAAATAGCAAAGTTGGGTCAGGGCTTGCAAGACGGTACAGTACGGCGCCATTTTAACAGGTGCTTTTAATAAGGCTGGCGGTCTGCTCTGCGGCTAAGTACTCCTCTCCTTTGGGGTTATTTTGGGTTACACTCCTTCATTAGTCTTCTGATGAATGTCTTGGTAGGGGAGTAGAGGAGTGATGATCCTCTTGTTGTGGGGACCCCACTGGGCTGTGCCGGGCGTTCATTATCATTATCCCTGTAATGAAGCAGCCCTGTCTGAGGATCGTGGCCCTGACGGCAGACCCAACCACAGACAGCCGCAGGGTCAAAGATCAGGCCCGGGGCCTCTGATGTGCTGATTGAAATGGCTGCTTGATGTACATCTACTGTACATCAGAGATGGGGCTTAAGGGTCGGGGGCCTAGCTTAGCGAAGTTAGCATTTAGGAACATGTGAGGGCTATATTAAAGGGGCAATCTGGGATTCAAACAACAACAAACCTATATGTCATTCATTTATAAGTAAAAGAAAATGTATGCAACAATCGCGGAGTGCCCCTTTAATGCCAAAAGAGAAGCGAGGAGACCGACTTAGTTTAGATGGATGAAGAAAAAATCTCACTCAAACAAGTGTGCTTGTATGTGAGTGAGGGATAAATAAGAGTTGAGTGAGAGAATTAGCATTATATTTAGCCTTGTGTACCACGCTTCTAGGCTGTCCTAGGCTGGTGAACAAGAACACCATTATATCTTATTAAGGCGTTGATCAATTGTTTGTGGTTTTTTTACTGGTGTCTCTGTGGCCTTCAACAAGTTCAAGTCTATTGAATCTGACTTTATAATACACTGTGTCTGTGTAGCATATATTTGTACAGTATGTCTTTGTATGGACTATGTGTCGTTTATGTATTATTTCATATTTAGGCTCTACATTTATATATCATTGCATAGCGCTACCTACTTTTACATTCAAACCCAGTCACCCGGTGGTAACTCGTTCACATCTAAATATTTAAAATAAACCCAGAATATTTAGAATAGAGTCTAAATATTCTCGGTCAGCATCAAACAATGTGTGTTAATGGATTTGAACCTTAATCCAGATTCCCCTGCTGTTCCCCATGGGTAAATAAACTTCTCAGGGATGGTTTCTGATGGCCAACACAATACTTTATTTTTACCCCTAAAGCTCAGTTTATTTTGAGTCTCGGTTTGGGAAAACACTTCACATCTGAGACTCTTCTGTAGCCGTTCTGGAAGAAGGAGAGAAAGAAGGAGAGTAAGAAAGAAAGTAAGAAAAGAAAGAGAAGCGTGTTTTCTTTTGCTTTGGTTTGTTTTCCAGTCCTCTTTAAAATGAACTCGAGGTGCAGGACTTGGCGGTTGCACATGTTGTGGTGGGGGAGAGACAGAGACGGAGAGAGAGAGCGAGAGACTGAGAGAGACAGAGACGGAGAGAGAGAGCGAGAGACTGAGAGAGACAGAGACGGAGAGAGAGAGCGAGAGACTGAGAGAGACAGACGGAGAGAATCTCTCTTCTCTTTGTTTTACTCACTCATAAAACAGTAGATCTTAAAGAGAAAAGAAAACAATCCCACCACACTGTATCCCTATTTCACTTTAACCAGATCAAATGGGCTCTCCTCAATGTGTAAACTGGGAAAAGTACTGCCAGTGGACCGTGTATGGTTCAGTTCTGGTTCAAGAGAAAATTTGGTCAACACAGAGAGAGTGGTTTATGTTTATGCAGTGGTAGGTACAGTAGATATTACGGGTTAAATTGTATCTGTTCTGGAAAGGCAGTTCTGTACTCAGGACACAGAGTTGATTTGATGACCAGAAGACATTGTTATGACTAGAGCCTAGAGTTTTACCTGACCAGGTCACATTCTGGTCAGTAAACTCAGGGCCCTACTCAGAAAAGTACACCACTGGTTGTAGTATACCACTGGTTATAGTATACCACTGGTTGTAGTATACCACTGGTTGTAGTATACCACTGGTTATAGGATACCACTGGCTGTAGTATACCACTGGTTATAGTATACCACTGGTTATAGTATACCACTGGTTGTAGTATACCACTGGTTGTAGTATACCACTGGTTGTAGTATACCACTGGTTATAGTATACCACTGGTTGTAGTATACCACTGGTTGTAGTATACCACTGGTTATAGTATACCACTGGTTGTAGTATACCACTGGTTATAGTATACCACTGGTTGTAGTATACCACTGGTTATAGTATACCACTGGTTGTAGTATACCACTGGTTATAGTATACCACTGGTTGTAGTATACCACTGGTTATAGTATACCACTGGTTGTAGTATACCACTGGTTATAGTATACCACTGGTTGTAGTATACCACTGGTTATAGTATACCACTGGTTGTAGTATACCACTGGTTATAGTATACCACTGGTTATAGTATACCACTGGTTGTAGTATACCACTGGTTATAGTATACCACTGGTTGTAGTATACCACTGGTTATAGTATACCACTGGTTATAGTATACCACTGGTTATAGTATACCACTGGTTGTAGTATACCACTGGTTATAGTATACCACTGGTTGTAGTATACCACTGGTTATAGTATACCACTGGTTGTAGTATACCACTGGTTGTAGTATACCACTGGTTGTAGTATACCACTGGTTATAGTATACCACTGGTTGTAGTATACCACTGGTTGTAACCACTGGTTATAGGATACCACTGGCTGTAGTATACCAATGGTTGTAGTATACCACTGGTTATAGTATACCACTGGTTGTAGTATACCACTGGTTGTAGTATACCACTGGTTATAGTATACCACTGGTTGTAGTATACCACTGGTTATAGTATACCACTGGTTGTAGTATACCACTGGTTGTAGTATACCACTGGTTATAGTTACCACTGGTTGTAGTATACCACTGGTTGTAGTATACCACTGGCTGTAGTATACCACTGGTTATAGGATACCACTGGCTGTAGTATACCACTGGTTGTAGTATACCACTGGTTATAGTATACCACTGGTTGTAGTATACCACTGGTTATAGTATACCACTGGTTATAGTATACCACTGGTTATAGTATACCACTGGTTGTAGTATACCACTGGCTGCAGAATTCCACTGGTTATAGGAAAGGAGAAGGGTTACAAACCCAAATGGCACCCTATTCCCTTTATCCTTCTTATGCAGTGGGTTAAATCAGGGTCAAACAGAGCGTTTCTTCATAGACATATGAAAGAAAAGTATACACCTCACACACATGGTTATGGTCTTAAAAAAAGAAGACACCTGTAACATGTCAGAAATAGAGTTGAAATGTATTCCGTTTGTAAGTTTGCTTCCCAATATTACACTTTATATACACAGAAGACTGAAATATAACAAAACTGTTTGAAATACAACATCAGATCTTTTTTTTAATAGTGTTTCATAATTATGAAATTCTGAAAAATATGAATTTCATTCCACA